>NC_080583.1:35106066-35409096 GCF_029962835.1 Magnolia sinica
TTAGATGGTTCAATTTGGGATGTAAAACATACATAATTACATATATCCTCAAGTTGTCTACGGGTGCGAACACCGGTGAGAGGGTTTCCAAGAATTTGTGTGGTTGGATGATCTTTAACAGTCCTTAACTCAGAATCAGTCTGATTCGATGAAGTATCGGGTTTATCAATTATTAGTACTTCATCATTATTTGAATTAGAGATTGGTGTGTTTAAGTGATCATCAATGACAACATTAATGGATTCTTGAATCACACCAGTCCTTTTATACAGGACCCTATAAGCTCGACTGTTTAAAGAATATCCTAGAAAAATACCTTCATCACTCTTCGTATCGAACTTTTCCAAATTTTCACGATCACGTAAAATATAGCACTTGCTGCCAAAAACTCGAAAGTATTTAACAGTAGGCTTTTTATTGAACCACAATTCGTAAGCTGTTTTATTATTATCTTTGCTAGTGTATACTCGGTTAATAATATAGCAAGCTGTGTTGATGCTTCAACCCCAAGATTTTTAGAGAGCTTCATGCTATTCAACATGACATTAGCCATTTCTTGAAGCACCCTATTCTTTCTTTCTACAACTCCATTTTGTTGTGGAGTTTTGGGAGCAGAGAATTCATGTAATATTCCTTGGTCGGTACAGAACTTCTTAAAATTGCTATTCTCAAATTCAGATCCATGATCACTACGAATTTTACTGATTTGAGAGGATTTTTCAGTTTGAATCCTTTTGAGAACTTTTCTTACTTCTTCAAGGGTTTTAGATTTATCCCTTAAGAAGACTACCCAAGTGAATATGGTAAAGTCATCGACTATTACCAAGATGTACTTTTTACCACCACGACTTTCCGTTCTGGTAGGTCCTATCAGATCCATGTGGAGAAGTTCGAGTGGTCTTGATGTGGTATTTGAATTCACCTTTTTGTGTGAGTTCTTTGTTTGTTTGCCTATCTGGCACTCACCACATATTTTATCTAATTTCTGAAGTTTGGGTAAACCTCTTACAAGTTCTCGTTTGCTCAATCGATATAAATTTCGATAATGTACATGTCCAAGACGTTTGTGCCATAAATCAGTCTCGTCTGTATGGACCATGTAACATGTTTGATTAGATGAGCTGGATTCACTAATAATATAGCAATTTTCAGACGTTCTACGTCCAGTTAATATTACAGAACCCTTATTGTTTATTATCTCACAGCTTTGATTAGAAAACTGAACATTATGGTTATTATCACATATTTGTGATATACTAAGCAAGTTATATTTTAAGCCTTCAACGTATAAAACATTTTTAAACACCGGAAGATTAAAAAGTTGAACCGTACCTTGGCCTATAATCTTGCAGTTGCTACCATCACCAAATGTGACTGAACCATCAGCCATATCTTTCAGATCGGTGAATAGAGCTTTGTCACCTGTCATATGCCTGGAGCATCCACTGTCTAGGTACCACTTTGAATGACTTGTTGCTTTGAAAGCAGTGTGAGCAACCAAGCAGGTAACTTTAGGAACCCATTTCATAACTGTTTTGGGTTTAGGAACATAGTTGGTCTTCTTTTGTGTATATTTGTAGGAATGACCTGTAGAGTTAGATTTTAAGAGCTCCTTGAGTAAATCAACTATCTTTTCTGATTAAAGTTGACATGGCTGTTTCTAGGTTTTTGAAAAGTTTTTGAATTTTTAGAAAAATCTTGATAAGTACTTTTCCCTTTTGAGTTTGAGGACTCTCCTTTAACAAACATAGGAGGAGTATACTTTTGTTTAGGAGGTAGATTTTTATCATAGCCCAACCCGGATCGATCGCCACATTTTCTAGATCCAGATAAAAGTTTTTCTAACTTTGGATCACCTTGGGCATATTTCCATGTGTCCTTTAAACTCAGAAGAGAAGATACTTCAGTTTTAAGTTTCTCAATTTCAGATTTTAAATCAACAATTAGGGAGTTTTTGAATTCCAAATCGCATTTCGATTTTTCAAAACAATCTGAAATTTGTGATTTTTCTAAAACAAGCGATTCAAAACAATTTTTGACTTTAGAAAACTTTTCTTTTTGAAGTTTAAGTTTGACAGCAATTTTACAACCTTCCTTATATAGGGCATTGTAAGCGTCTTGAAGATCATCTTCATTTTCACATTCACTATTCAGATTTTCTTCACTTGTAGAGTCATTATCTGAAAATGTGAATTTGGCTAAAGTCATAAGAGCTTTGACCTCAGTTTCAGAATCTTCTGATTCAGAAGAACCTTCAGGATCAGATGATTCATCCCATGTAGCCAACATACCCTTCTTCCTGGGTTTGTCCCTTTTAGGACATTTATTTGCTAAGTGCCCATATTCTTGACAGTTGTAACATTGACTATCTTTCAAAGATTTTAAAAATTTGGGTCTAAACTTCTTTTTGTCATTTGATTTTTGAAAATCAACCCTTTTCTTGCTTTTGAAAATTTTGTAAAATTTTTTAGCTAAAAGAGCCATATCATCTTCTGAATCAGAATTTTCTTCTGAATTACATTTAGAAGATTTTAGCGTGATAGATTTACCTTTAGGAGCTTTAAAGTTTAACTCGTAGGTTTGTAGAGAACCAACTAGTTCTTCAACCCTCATATTATCCGTATCACGAAGTTCCTGGATTGCGGTTACTTTAGAATTGAACTGTTCAGGAAGTGAGCGTAGTATTTTTGCACACACTTTACTTTCTGGGATTTTATCGCCAAGGCCCCACATTGAGTTTACAATGTCATTCAATCTAGTGTAGAAGTCCATAAACATTTCATTTTCCTCTATATGAATTTCTTCAAATCTGGTTATGAGGAGTTGGACTTTAGATTTTTTGACAATTGTAGTACCCTCGTGTGTCATTTCTAATATATCCCAAGCTTGCTTTGCAGTATCACAAGAAATGATTCTTTTGAACTCATCCGGTGATAGTGCGCAAGTAATTGCATTTAGTGCTTTAGCATTTGCACTACTCTCACTTTTCTGAAGGGTGGTCCATTGGTAATATGGTGTGGCTTTCATTGATTTTGAACCATCAACCCCAGTAACTTCCATGATAGGAGGATTCCATTCAGTCACTGTAGCTTGCCACACATTTTCATCCATTGATTTGAGGAAGATCCTCATTCTGGCTTTCCAATAAGCATAGTTGGAGCCATCAAAGGGTGGAGGCCTAGTGACTGAAAGGCTATCAAAATTTGACATCTTAAATAGCTTAATTCGTTAGCTCAGGAATTAAATCCAAAAAACGAGCTATTAGGCTCTGATACCACTTGAAAAGGCCAAGCTATATGTCCTAGAGGGGGGGTGAATAGGACAATGCCAAATAAAAACTTATAACAGCGGAATAATAAAGAAAATGATAGCCAAATTAAATAACAATGCAGGAAAGAAAAACAACCTCAAAATTCAGATCTTGAGAGGTTGATACAAACGTTATTCTAAGGACAACCTTACACCAAAAACAGAGTTTATGGTAGGACAACCTTATTTCTAGAAAGGTCTCTGTATCAAGTCTCAAATCGAAGAGGAATACAAAAATAAATATAAACTGAATTGAAATAACTTGTAATTAAAGATGTATTGTTCTAGGGACAGCCATACACCATAAAAATGGCAGTGCAACCTTGCTGGAACAACTTTCAAATGAAATTGAAAATCAAGCTTATAAAGGAATAGCAGAAAGTAAATTCTAAGCTATTACAACATTCTCACAAAGCTTGAAATAATTACAACATTCACCACCATACATACATCCCACAAAAAGAATAAAAATTAGAAGAATAAAACAATCAACCACAACTCAAGGAATTATAGTGGTTCGCCTGTGTGTTCACCAACTGTTATACAACAGCCACACAAAAAGCTACTCCACTCCTAATATCCTCACACAGGGATATTAGCGTTCACTAAAAATAGGTTTTCCCGGTTCACCCAAAACCGTTACAATTGTGTCTTTGTATGTGGGCTCACACAATCAAAACAACCCCCCTTCGGAGTTTTCCTGGCGTTCCTCAGATAACCAAAATCACAAGATTTTTCTGGCAAACCTTGAAAGAAACCACAATCATAGAAAGGAAATTACACTATGTAAAATACCGGAATATCTTCGTTGTAGCAGCCCGGTAGAACCAAATCAAAGTAGATGATTGAATGTCCAAGTTCAATATCCAGTACTCGATTACAATGGTTCTAGTTCTAATAGATTTTAAATTAAACCAAATAGGGCTTGCCTTAATTGATTTTGATTCCAAAGAAAGGGAATAATAATTCCTCTTTATCAAATCAGATTGGAATATAAGAAACAAAATTAATTAAAATAAAGCTAAGGAAAGAGAATATTAAATAAGCATACTTAGCTTAGATGGAGCACAGAATTATCTCTCAGAAGTTCGACGAAGATTGACTTGAATACTTTAATTAAATCGATGATTTCTTCTGAGATTCGTGCACTATTTATAGGTGAGAAGATCGGGTCTTCGACTGGTCTAGAGTGCTCTTCGACTAGTCGAAGCAACAACAGATATTTGAAAAATCCAGCGGGATATGCTCTGACCGTTCTACGACTGGTCGTAGCTCTCCTACGACTGGTCCTTGGTCACCTACGACTGGTCGTAGGTTTCCTTCAACTGGTCGTAGGTCCTGTAAATCTTCATTGGACTTCGAGTCGTAGATTGTACGACTGGTCGAAGATCAGTCGACACTGTTCCTACGACTGGTCGAACAGATTCCTGGACTAGTCGAAGGCTAACAGATTTTATCCGGAATTTGTAACAAACTCACGACTAGTCGAGGAATTTCTTAGACTGGTCGAAGTATGTCTAGGACTAGTCGAAGAACAGACCAATCACATGAAAAATAACATTCGACTTATGTATCTGAAATGACCTACTTCTAAGGTCAACCTATGGTCAAACAAACCTCAATCATGAAGTATGGACATTGATGCATTAGGAACAAGTGACCTTGAAGTATCAGTCTTGAAGTCTTGATGTAGTTGAACTCTTCATGTAACTCAATCTTGAAAGTGGCTTGAGTTTCAGCTTGAGTCTTGAGTTCAGCTTGAGTCTTGTCTTGTGAGCAGTTCTTTCATTCCAGAGTCTTGTCTTGTGAGCAGTTCTTTCATTCCAGAGTCTTGTCTTGTGAGCAGTTCTTTCATTCAAGATCTTGAGTCTTGTACTTGAGAGCTTTGCTTGTTGTGAGCTTAGCTTGTTTATGAATGTTGATCCTTGAGAGAGCTTCACTTATGCAAGTTATATATAACAAAGTATAATAGTGATTTTGGCACTACAAATTTGACAACAAAGAGGGATAGAAACTATAGCACTTACGTATATATATATATATATATATATATATATATTAGAGAAACAAATAAACAAGATAGTCAAGGTTCAACAAGCTTGCTTCCTAGCACTCTAGGTAATCATCAAGTTAACACTACAGTATCAAACTTAAACCCTAAAAATGTAAGCCCGAATTTTCACATTTCACTTCTAGCATCATTGTATACAAAATTTCTAATGAAAAGAACTCATCTTTGTGTAGACACCCCACCCCAAGCCAATAAGATGATTGAGATTGGATGAAACTCTAATCCAAACCCTAATCCATACCTGAACCTTAATCTAAGCCCTAAGCCCTAAACCCTGATCCAAACCTTGATACATACCTAAACCCTAACCCAAGCCTTAAATCCTAATCCAAACCCTAAACCTAAATACAAATCCTAATCCAAGCCAAACCTAAACTTTAGAAGCTTGAATCCTAAAGGCCAACCTTAAACATAGTCGACCCATTTAGACAGACTCGATAAAAACCTAATCCCGAAACCTAACCAAAGGAAAAACCAGTCAACCTGCTGAGTCAACCCATTAAGTCAACTCACCTAGTCAGCTTACCCACTTAGGTCACCTCGTTAAATGTTCACAACCCTAAGTGTAGGGTCGTGATGTAGTAATAATCTCGGTAAGACCGATGTGAGACCTGTATCCCAGGCCGTACCATTCCGTAGGCTTCCGCGATCCTCCAAGTCAAATTCTAGTGACCCGCGATGCGTAGACTGTATTTACGTGCAACCCTGAGTCGTGTCCCGTATTCCAGAGTCGGCTTGACCTGAGACTTGTACCATTATGACCGCACCGTCACCGCGGTTCCGACGTCGCATATTACGTGCTGACGCGATACCCAGGCCAGGAGATATGGGCCCACGTTCAGTTTGAGGAAACACCACGTGTTTACAATGCTAAGAGAATATCTACAACATGTCAAATCAATCCAATCAATCACCTGACATGTCAACTACATGTCCCATCCCCAAAAGCAACCCCAAAATCAAAGCTACCCATCCCTTACATGTCAAGTACACATCACTCACCCATCGCCCATCACTCACTCACCCATCCTTCTCTCTCTTTACATCCCATCCTCTCTCTCTCATTTCTTCATTTTTTTCAAGTAAACCCCATGAGAGCATCCAACGTCCAAGCTCCATGAGAGAGCTTTGTGTGGCCTACTTTCTATCTCCCATCTCCACCATCCAAGTTTCATCTCAACCGTTGAAATTGTTCCTATGGAGCTGTAGCATGCATTGGTGGAAGAAGGAAGAAGAGATCAAATGTGGGTGTTCTATAGGCCTAGATTTCATTCTTTTGATGATGGGCTAAGTGGGTCCTACCGATTGATGGTATGGATCTCACTTTGGACCCTAGATGTGGCTGATGGCCCACTATAACTCTCATGATCATTCCATAATGGGGCCATTCTTCATGGACCCCATCATGATGTTTACTTTCTAGTTTGATAAGGGTCATCTAGACCTTCCATTTTGGTGGAGAAGGAATCTCCACCATGGATTTTGATTTGGTGGGCCCACATGTATTGGGACCCACTTGATGTATGATTGAATGCATGAAAGGGAGGGCCCATAGTGTCGGGGTCCCTCCATCGCACGTGTCTCTCTCTCTCTCTCTCTCTCTCTCTCTCCCTCTCTCTTTCATTTTTTGTGATGATGTGGTCGTGTGGCCCACCCGGATGTACCCCATCTTGATGTATGTCTTATCCACATCATCCAGCCATTTGGTGGCCCACCTTAAATGTGTTACCCAAACCGTCCAACGTCCAGGGACACTGGACGTCGCTAGACAGTGAAGTATGAACAAATGGTGTGGTGTACCATCCAGCAATCAGAAAATAAAAATATTAGTTTGATTCTAAACCTTGGGTGGACCGCTCATGAAGGCCCCACCTTGATTATGGCTCTAATCCACGCCGTCCATCCTATTCCTCAGCTCATTTTAGGCGTTGAGCTAAAAAATGAAGTTAATCCGATTTTCTGGTGGGCCATAACATAGAAAACAGTGATTTCTACCGTTCAAGGCTGTTAGGACCCACATTGATGTTTCGATTCGCCAAAACATACTGAATATTGGGCTCGTTTGGACTATCTTGAGCCATGGAATCTAATAGGTGGAGTGGATCCACCGGATGTGGGCCCCACCTAGGGAAAACCACAGAAAAAACAAGCAGCAGACGTTGCTGCTGCTGGCGTCTAGAGGACGCTGCTGCAGCGTCCAGCTACGTAGGTGGGAGAGGGCATGGACCGTGGGTCCCAGCCATGGGCCCCACTGTGATGTGTGTAGAACATCAACACCGTGCATTTGGTGGCCCCCCTTCTAGCTATGGGCCACCCCAAAAAATCAGCCGTATGTGGAACTCAGGTGGTCCACACTACAAGGAACAGTGGGATTGAACGTCAACCCTATTTGGGGTCATAGAAGTTTTGGATCATTATGAAATTTGTTTTTCCTCTTTATCAGGGTCTATGTGACCTTATTAATGGATTGGATGGAAGACAAACGTTATGGTGGGCCCCACCTGCAAGAGGGATGACTGGTGTATGTCACTCCAGCTACATAGCTGCTTTAGTGACGTCACAAGCTCTGTGGGTCCCATCTGCCATCTGCACCATCCATTTTTTATGGATGTTGGTTGGTGGGGCCAGCCGTGATGTATGGGCTCCATCTGCATCGTCCGTGCAGTGGGCCACGCCATGATATATGTGTTTTATTTATGTTGCCCATCTAGCAGCAACATGGCTACTATCATGCCATCAACAAATTCTGGGGGCTTGTGGTATGTATTACATCCATAACCCATCTGTTTGGGACCCTCCTTGATGTATGTGTTGCATCTAAACCGTCCAACCCTTTGGCAAGCTCGTCTTACAGCTTGAAACTAAAAATAAGACAGATCTAGGATCAGGTGGACCACATTATAGAAAATAGTGGGTTTGAATGTACACCATTAAAACCCTTGGGCTACCAAGTTTGGACCAATATGATATTTGTTTTTCCTCTAAATCCAGGTCTTTGTGACCTTATGAATAGGCTGGATAGGAAATAAACCCTATGGTGGGGCCCACTGGAATTTAACCGTGGAAATCATTATCACCACGGTTAAATATGGTATGGTCCAGTTGATCTTTTGATATGGTTCATTTTTATACAATACTCTATATTGATCTTTAAAAATAGATGAATTGTGTTCGGCCACATTTAAATTGGCCCATTCACTCGGCCCATTCGACTTGACCCATTTGATTCGGTCCATTGATTCGACCCATTTGATTAGGCTCGATGTGATGTACTTGTGGCCCATTTGATTAGGCCCGATAT
Source organism: Magnolia sinica (assembly GCF_029962835.1). Classification (NCBI taxonomy): domain Eukaryota; kingdom Viridiplantae; phylum Streptophyta; class Magnoliopsida; order Magnoliales; family Magnoliaceae; genus Magnolia; species Magnolia sinica. Next base: position 35,114,748 of record NC_080583.1, read on the forward strand.
GATATATGAGGCCTACTATTGAGGCCTACTTTGATATATATGAGGCCTATGTGATGCGACCCATTTGATGTATTTGAGGCCCATGGGTTGAGGCCCAATGGGATGTATATAAGATCCATTGCATTGTGTGATTCCACCATGGTTTATGTAATGATATTTATGACGGGTCATGCCTTGGGAGCAATGATGGTTTGACATCCACATTGTAAGAATAATGTTAGTTAAATGTCCACATTGTAACTCTCCCTAGGGCCCATTAATAGGCCCTTACTTATTGTGTGTAGGTCGTCTAGGCCCATCCTCGTTGTAAGGATAGTTCATCACCATATAACATGCTTAGTATAACTCCATGACTCATGCCCATACGCATTATATGTATGCTTGACATGAATGGTCATAGCATACGCCATTGGGCAGACTATTTATAGGACTCACTGATAGGAGTTACCCACATGAGCGCGCGGTATGTGTAGGATTGCTGCATGACTGGACGGTGTGACTCATGCATCTTGCATAAGTGTGACATGATCATTGTGCGCTCTAGCGACATCAGGGCCATGACCTCCATAGGCATGTCGTGAATGGCTAGATAGGACATCAAAAATATTTAGTTCGAGCATCTGGGTACTTTGGATGTCCGTGGGTGAAAGTCCCTAAACCTTCGAGGCCAAGAGACGCCCCAACGTCTAGACCGAGTGGACACATGAGCGCCTGAGTGCCGAATACTAGTAGGCCGCGTCTCCTACTGTGTCGTGGTCGGTTGGGAGGAGGTGTGGCCTTATCCACCCAAGTGAGGGGGTTGTAAGCTAGGCTGAGTTTGATCAGCTCGCAAATGGGTCTGCTATTGATGAGCCAGGTAGGTATTGGCAAACTACTGATCAGGCGGATAGTGTGGTCGATTCCGCTCGCTGGGCTATGTGGCTAGGAAGGTAGCAGTCAGTGTGAAGTGTACTAGACCCTGATGATGATCCTAGAAATGTACAGTACTGATACGTGGACTTCTTGAGCAGGAGTTGCATACTCATTTATTCATCCATTCACTATCCACTCGGGTTGGTGGTGCGCACTTATTTATTACGTGTACCTTCACAATGGCCAGGATTTCGGTTGAGGCACGCGACTAACCTGAGATCAGGAGTTTACCACATTGAGTCGACTATCCAAGTTTAGGTATGAGACTAGTTTGGATAAAAGTCCCTTGTGGTGGACCCCATAGCCTGCGATGCTACGTACTATCATCCTGACTTCACACTCCAGCTTGGTCATTTCATTCGCATCGCATTTTGCATCCGCAAGCATATGACATTTTAGGTTGCTATGTTTCTGCACTTATATGGCCTAGACATAATTAACAGGATTTGTATATTGCATTACATCCTCGGCATCTAATATTTGACTCTCTATGATTCCGCGTTTGCATAGCCGATCTACATTACATATTCTGATATTTATGACTCATGGAGTTACTAGTATATTTCCGCTTACTCTGATATCGTATGATTCATGATCTTATCAGTATTTCTTCTTATTCTGACATTGTATGATTTATGGCATTGTATTTGTGTGCTTGACACTTATCTTGTGCACACACTTTTACTACCCTTTAAGCTTTCTATAAGCTTATGCACGATAGATGCATGCAAGTGATGTTAGGATGCAGTCGATTTGAGGTAGGAGCGTGCGGTGGAGCTTTTGGAGTTTTTCTTGATATCTTTATATTATATTTCCCTTTTAGTATTGTATTCAAAGTTTATATAAGTGGATATGTGATAATGATGTTGCCTTTGTGATTTGGATAAACTTGTGGTTATGCTCCATTACAAAAAAAATTATACTGAAAATCCTCCTTGTAGGATCCCAAGATCGGAACCTAGCATATGGGTGCTGGGGCCGAGAATGGGGTATTACGGAGGCTGTTGGCACCAGATTCGGTGATTGGGATTCCTGTGAATTCGATTTATGGGCTTGGGGCGTGACAACCGAGGTCAAATCCACAGGGACTGAAACTTGTACATTTCTGAAATTAACTAGAAGTAGAACTAGAAGAAGATGTAAAACTAATTTTGAAGTGATTGAGAGAGTAATTGTGAATTAAGTAATTAAAACTAAGAATTTAAAGGTGGGAATTAGAGTTTCCAAGGATCCACTTGTAGTGATCAAGAAGCTCTCTTGCTTGATTCACAATTAGAATTGGAGTCTTATCCTATCCAATTGAAAAATATATTAATGAAACCAAATCTGAACTTCCACTAACCTAATTCTCAATGAAAGAGAACTATGATAATTGGCAGGGATTCCATCACCAAATCATACCCTGGAGGCAATGACAAACAACGGGATTTACTAATCCTATAATCTTAAAGCAGGAGAATTGTGAAGATTAGAAAGGATTCCATCACCCTACCATGCCCAAGGGACGATGGTGAACAACAAGACTTACTAATTTCACAATCTCAAATTAGGAAAAGAAGATACTCAAAGCTATTACAAATCTACTTTAATTTGAGTCACAATAAACCATTAAAAACTGAAAGTATTCCTTAAATAACAAATTAGAATCCATAGAGTTCAATATAAACATGAATCAAAGCAATAGAAACATCTCATCATGCTACAAGCTTCACCTCTTAGCCCCAACTAAGAGGTTTAGCTAACTATAGACATGATTGGACCAAAGTCTCTTAAGAAAAACATGAAAGTAACTAACGAAGAAGAAAAAAAACTCTTGGCGACGGCTTCTCCACCCTTTTGCTACTCTCCTTAAACCCTAGAAGATGCCTAGGAACATCCTATTTATAGTTGTGAAACTCTAACTTTATCACCTAGTTGAAAAACTCTAGAAACTGCCTTAAATTTATGCTGTTTGCTAAACTAGACTTTACTCTGCGTAGTTTTCCAAAATAGACTTCACTAACGTAATTTCATAGAATGCCCAAAGTTTCAAAATATGCTTTTTTAAGATGATTTCAGGATTCCTTTTCTTCACTTCAAATATTTGATTCTCTTCATTCCTCACTTGGTTTTCTTGGATCTTTGGCATGTGAATTCTTCAATCTTGGTCTCTTAAGATCCATCCCTTGCCTTCGTAATTCTTTAGTATCATATTTATGCTTTTAACACCCTTTCAATCTAAGCTCTTAAATTCACCTTGCAACACAAACATGAGAAAAATATAATATTAAGCATTATCATGTTCATAAAACTAAGATATAAATGGGGGGATAATATGCAATATTTGACTCTCAACACAATCCCCAACCAGCATTTTGCTAATCTCGAGCAAAGTATGCGTGAAATAAATCTCAATGCTTAGTCCAAAACCTCTATTGGAAAACACTCTTTTGTACACCCAAGTATAAATGGGTTGAATTAAGATACGAAAGTGGGGTTTTGCAAAACTTAAAGCTGAACCACATAAGCAACCAATCAAGTAAATTCTTTGTCCATTACATCGAGCATAATTTGCATATCAAGTTTTTCAATGTGCTTGCTGAAAATCAACTTGCTTCCTATACAAATACTATTGGTTCATCATGTTAGCCATACTCATCACTTCAAGATCTTTTGAAACTCAAGTACTGATTCCGAACTTATCCCATTTTTCTTCTTTTTCCAGTCTTTGATTTTATATCGACGGTCAATTTTTTATTCATTCTTTTTATTTTTGCATTCTTTTTCATATTTTTTTCTTTTTTTTTCTTTTTCATGACCTCTTTGTCGATCTCCTGTTTTTTTTTTTTTTTTTTTTTTTTAACTAGTTCTTATCTTCTTTTAAGGTGGATAAAATTCTCCAGACTCGATTCTTACCATCTATCAATGATTGACATACTAACAATCAGAACTTCTAGCATGTCTTACAGAAGACAAATTGAATGTCTTGTGATTTAGATTAATATGATATTCAAACTATCTTAGATTAACATGATATTCAAACTATCTATTAATCAATTGAGCGCAAGAACTTAGGTGATTGATTACTTAGTTGATCAAACTCCAACAATCCAAAATTCAATCTCTATTTTTATCATACCCAACGCATTCTAAGTACATAATTCATCACTTCCCAAACAAATTTCAACTCGAAACATTGAAAATTTCTAAATTTTTTGCTCAAAACTGAGAAAACACTGATTAGTTCACCTAATTCCCCATCCCCAACCGAAAAATCTACATGGTCCTCAATGTAAAAGAAATAAGCATGTAATGCAAAAGAGGTAATGAAGAGAGAAGGGAAGTGATGGAAAGGAATACCTGAATAAGGAATTTCGAGGCTTTTTGAATGGTCTCAGTGTGAAGATGGATTAGCACAAGAATTAAATAAACAGAAAGCAAACTATCCTAAATAGTAGAAAGTAAACTACCATAAATAGCGAAAAATAAACTATCCTAATCCTAAATCATATGAAAGTAAATAAATCTACCTAGACCTTTGTCAGACTAGGAAGTCAATCCTAGTAAACAGGGTCAATTAAAGGTATTGACATGTCCTCTAAATCAAAATTTTCAACAAATGTATTTAAATGATGTCCATTTACTTTGAATTCATTGCAATTGTTTGTATTTCGAATCTCGACAGCCCCATGAGGATAAACATTAGTAATAGTGAAAGGGCCGATTTAACAAGATCGGAGTTTACCCGGAAAAAGGTGTAACCGAGAATTATATAAAAGGACTTTATGAACTGGTGTGAATGATTTTTGAATAATGTGTTGGTCATGAAACACCTTCATCTTGTCCTTGTAAATTCTTGAGTTCTCATATGCATCATTTCATATTTATTCCAGTTCATTCAATTGAAGTTTGCATAGCGAGCCAGCGTTATCCAAATTGAAGTTCAGATTTTTAATCACCCAGTATGCATTATGTTCCAACTCCACAGGCAAGTGGCAAACCTTCTCATAAACAAGTCTAAAGGGAGACATTCCAACACGGGTCTTAAATGCAGTACGGTAAGCCCATAAAGCATCGGTCAATCGGATTGACCAGTCTTTACGGTTAGGGTTAACCGTTTTTTTTCAAAATATGTTTAATTCCCCTATTAAAAATTTCAGCTTGCCCACTTGTTTGTTGGTGGTATGGAGTGCTCACTTTGTGGGAGATGCCATATTTCTTCATTAAGTTCGTAAATGGCCTATTACAGAAATGTGAACCTCCATCAATAATGATGGACAGAGGCGTTATGAACTGGGAAATGATGTTCTCTTTTAAAAACTTGATGACTGTTTGATAATCATTGTTCTGGCACGGGATCACTTCGACCATTTAGTGACATAGTCTACCGCTACTAAAATATACAAATTTTTAAAAGATTGAGGGAATGGTCCCATGAAATCGATGCCCAAGTAATCAAATGCTTCAATGATCAGAATGAGGTTCAAAGACATCATATTTCGATGGGACAATGCTCCCAATTTTTGACAACGCTCACAAGCTTTATAAAACTCATGAGTGTCCTTGAATATAATGGGCCAGTAAAAGCTGCATTGCAGAATTTTGATCGTGGTCTTTTGAGCAAAAAAGTGACCACCACAGGCCTGAGAATGACAAAAGGAGATTGTTGAGGGTCAAATATTACATATTATCCCCCATTTATATCTTGATTTTATGAACATGATAATGCTTAATGTTCTATTTTACTCATGTTTGTGTTGCAAGGTGAATTTAAGAGCTTGAATTAAAAAGGGTGTTAAAAGCATGGATTTGATGCTCAAGAATCACCAAGGCAATAGATGGATCTTAGGAGACCAAGATTAAAGAATTCAAATGCCAAAGATCTAAGAAAACTAAGTGAGGAATGAAGAGAATCAAAGATTTGAAGTGAAGAAAAGGAATCTTGAAATTGTCCTGAAAAAGCATATTCTAAAACTCTGGGTCATTCTGTGAAATTGTGTAGAGTGAAGTCTATTTTGAAAAACTGCATAGAGTGAAGTCTATTTTAGTAAACTGCGTAAATTTGAGGCGGTTTCTAGAGTTTTCCAACTAGGTGCAAAAGTTGAAATTCTACAACTATAAATAGGACTCCTTAAGATGTTCCTAGGTATCTTTAGGGTTTAAGGAGTGGAGCAAAAGGGTAGAGAAGCCATCGTCAAGAGTTTTTCTTCTTCTTTCTTAGTTGTTTTCATATTTTTCTTAAGAGACTTTGGTCCAATCATGTCTATGGTTGGCTAAACTTCTTAGTTAGGGCTAAGAGGTGAAGCTTGTAGCATGATGGGATGTTTCTATTGCTTTGATTCATGTTTATGTTGAACTCCATAGATTCTAATTTGATATTTAAGGAATACTTTCAGTTTTTAATAGTTTATTGTGACTCAAATTACAGTAGATCTGCAATAGCTTTGAGTATTTTCTTTTCTTAATTTGAGATTGTGAAATTAGTAAGTCCTGTTGTTCACCATCATCCCTTGGGCATGGTAGGGTGATGGAATCCTTCCTAATCTTCACAATTCTCTTGCTTTGAGATTATAGGATTGGTAAATCGTATTGTTTGTCATTGTCTCTTGGGCATGGTTTGGTGATGGAATCCCTGCCAATTATCATAGTTCTCCTCCTTTGAGAATTAGATCAATGAAAGTTCAGATTTGGTTTTATTGATATGTCTTCCAATTGGATAGGATAGGACTCCAATTCCAATTATGTTACTTGAATCAAGTAAGAGGGCTCCCTGATCACTACAAGTGGATCCTTGGCACCCTAGTTCTCACCTTTAAATTCTTAGTTTTATTTACTCTATTCACTATTACTATCTCAAATACTTCAGAATTAGTTTCACATCTTCTTCTAGTTCTACTTCTAGTTAATTTCAGAAACGTACAAGTTTCAGTCCCTATGGATTCAACCTCGGTCTTACCAAGATTATTACTATATCGCGACCCTACACTTGGGGTTGTGAGCAAGTTTTGGCGCCGTTGTCAAGGATTGATGGTTGCGTTTTCTGGATTTGATTAATTTTGGAATTAGGTTAAGATTATGATTTTTCTACTTTCTATTTTTAAGTTAGAGTTTTTTCAGAATTATTTTAAAAACTAACTTAGCTTTCTATTTCTAGGTTTAGAAACTTTCTTTTTTTGTTTTTAAAAACTAATTTACTTTCTAATTCTAGGATAGAAACATCCCTAATTTGTTTTTAGAAACTAAATTTTTATTTTTTAGAAACTTTCCTAATCCATTTTTAGATACTAATTTCCTTTCCTTTCTCTGTTTTTAGAAACTTACTTTCTATTTTTTAGAAACTTTCCTTTTTCTTTTTATTTTTTATTTTTTATAAACTAGGTTGCTTTCTTAGTTCTTTTTTATAAACTAATTCACTTTCCTTTTTCTTATACAGGATCCCAAAATAGAAACTTTTAATTCGGTAACTTATTTCTAATTCTCTTTCTTTCTATTTTTAGATTTAGAAACTTTCTTAATTTTTTTAGAAACTAACTTTTCTTTCTATTTCTAGATTTAGAAACTTTCTTAGTTTTTTTTAGAAACTAATTTTCTATTTCTAAATTTAGAAACTATTTTTTTCTAGAAACTAATTTGTTTTTAGGTCTAACTTTTTGTTTTTTTTTTTTAGGTTAGTGTTTTTTCTGATTTATTTTTAAAAACTAATATTGTTTTCTGCTTTATCGGATCCTAACATAGAACTCTCCAAACCGGTAAACTCTTTCTAACTTCTCCTCTACTTATTTTCCATTTCGCTGTAGGATTTTTCTTTTATTCTATTTTAGGAGTATGTTTAGGATTAGGGTTTCATCATATATATGTAAGAGTGGTAATGTCAGTATGCTGAGATAGTTTTAGAGAATGCGAGAAATTGTGAAGGGCTGTCAGATGATTATGTTAGGAAACAGCTTATGTCTCAAAATTTTTCTGAATCCATTATTGAGAACCAACCAGAATATAATGCTCCACCAGTTAAGAAGTCCTTATGCGATCATAGGCAGGAGAATAATTACACCCCACAAATTAAGAAAGCAGGACGTGATTGTTGGAGTTATCATAATTATGGGAGTGAGAATTATTATCACTTATCATACAAGAAGAAAATAATGAGAGATTATATTATGGGTGATAATATGTACCAACAACCATCGGACTTTTCCACCTATGACCCGTATGACTATGATCAGTGAAAACATCAATATTGGAGAGATGAACCAACAATTGATTATAATGACTATTCTATTAGATCCCCTACCTTTGAAATCCAACCAAAAACGATCCAAGAGTATTCACGTTTGAATTTCACGGACTATCAAGAATAGTTTAACCAACTTGTCACAGGCATGGTGAAATCATTGGAAGCGATTGAATTGCGCCTCGATAAGGTTGAAGAGGCTAGGTTATCATAATCTCAACCCAATCTGGAAACACAATGCGAGGAAAGTGATCCTAACTCGCTTGTGGAGAGTATTGAAATTGAGAATGAAGAGTTAGATTGTGTTAACAAGCATATGACTCAATTTCTTGACGAGTCGATCTCGATAACTGTCCAAAGGAATGATCAAGAGACATGGATGTCTTTCAAATATAATGATATTGACACACTCTAGTCATATGACACACTTGACTTCAATGAGGAGGAAGAGGCTAGTTTATTCGAGCCTCAACTCAACCTAGAAAAATAATGTGAGGAAAGTGATCTCATCCCACTTGTGAACTGTACTGAATTGGAAGATGATAAGTATTGGGATGGGAATCATGAGTTTATAGCCCAAGATTCACTGGAATTGATTTCAATTATGGTTCAGGAAAGTGATCATGAGGTACAGGAAGTTGTCGACCATAATGATCTACTCCACCTTTAAGGCTCGTATCCTAGTGCGTACTGTTCCGTAGGCTTCCGCGGTCCTCCCGACCGAATTTTGGTAACATTCTACCTGAAATTGGTATTTGCGCGCAATCGTAAGTCGCATCCAGTGATTCTGAGTTGGCTTGACTCGAAACTTATACCCTAATGATCGGGTCGTCGTCACGGTTCCAACGCCTCGTCTCACGCGTCGATACGATACCCAGGCCAAAAGATGTGGACTCGCTTTCATTTCGAGGAAAACGCTGCGTGTGCGAATTTCGAGAGAATCTCTACAACATATCTCATTAATCAAGTCAAGTACATCATCCATACCCCATGCCACCTCACCCTATCACAAGTACAAGCACCCATTCCCTCTTTTCCCTAAGTCAACTCTCTCTCCCCACCCATTCCTCTTTTACACAAAATTCAAACTAACCCATGCTTTCCCATTCCCTTTCTTACAACACCCACTCCACCCATCCCTTATCAATCCATCACTTCTCTCTCTCTCTCTCTCATTCTCTAAAAATTCTCCAAACTCCTAAGAGAAAGCACCCAACGTCCAAGCTTTCCCAAAGCCAAGTGTGGCACACTTTCCTACCCTCTCATCTCCCATCTCAACCTTTCATTCTTCATCAACCTCCATCAAGATTAAAGATAAGGAGCATAGGAGTCTAAGGAGCTAAGGAAAAAGACCGATAGGTGGGTGATCCATCGTTGATTTCCATTTAAGGGCCCACTTGTGATGGGACTCGTTTTGATGTATGTGCTGTAATCAAAGAGGGGCCCATAGTGGCGGGGTCCCTCCACTATGTGTCTCTCTCTCTCCCTCCCTCCTCATTTCATTTTTTCTATGGTGATGATGAGTGTGGCCCACCTGATGTGATTATTAATCCGGGCGGTCCAGATTTTTTTGGACGACCAGTATATGGAGTCCACCTTGCTGTCCATTTCGGACCAGCCTTGGACGAAGGAAACACAAATATCAAATTGATCTAAACCTGGTGGGCCACACTGGCGCGGACCCACCTTGATGTATTATATTCTAACCGTCCATCAGCTAAATTTGTCGGCTAGTGGGCCAGGATTGCTGGACTTCTGCCATCCAGACCGTCCAGCAGGCCTGAACGTTGGAGGTTTTGCAAAAAATAAAAATAAAAAATATAATATAAAATAATATATAATGTATATATATATATACATATATATATAAACATATGTAATATATATATATATATATACAGCAGGTGGGCCGTGTACATGGGACCCACTGATGAGCGGATTGGATGGCGCACTTCACACAACGAGTTTTGTGGGACCCACCTCCCTGGATGTATGCATTACATCCAAACTGTCCATTCATTCCATTTGGACAAGATTGGGGAATCCCACCGTGATGCATGTCTTGCATTCCATGCCGTCCATCTAATTGGTGGGTCACACGTATGTGGACCCCACCATGAGATAAGTGTTATATCCCTACTGTCCAACTATTTGGTGCAGTGGCCAGTTAACCCACCCAGTAGCTATTGCTGTTGTATTTGGTCAGCAATTCAGTGGGGCCCACTGATGCATGTGTTGCATCCAAACTGTCCATCCCATTTGGTGAGCTCGTCACAAGGCTTGAGATTAAAAATGAAGCAGATTCAATTCTATGGTGGGCCACATATGCGGACCCACCTTGATGTATGTGATTCATCCAAACCGTCCATACATTTGGTGAGCTCGTCCTAAAGGCTTGAGAAGAAAAATAAGACTGATCTAGCTATCAAGTGGACCACACTGCCATAACAATGGGGATTGAACGTCCAACATTGAAGCCTTTTGGGTCCTAGAAGTTTTGGACCAATATGAAATTTGCTCTTCCTCTTAGTTCAGGTCATTGTGACCTTATGAACAGACTGGATGGAAAATAAACGCTATGGTGGACCCACTAGAGTTTTAACAGTGGAAATCATTATCACAACTGTTATTTGTGGTTTGGTCCAGATGATCTTTTGATATGATTCTTTTTTTTTGGATAATACTTTAAAATGATCTCTAAAAATAGATGAATGGTATATTTAGTACGACCATTTGATACGGACCATTTGATTTATCCCATTTGGTACGGCCCATTTGATACAACCCATTTAATTCGGCCCATTTGATAAAATTGGGGCCCATTTGGTGAGGTCCGATGTGATATACTTGGGGCTCATTTGATAAGGCCCAATGTGATATATGAGGCCCTTGTAAGAGGCCCAACTTGTTGTATTTGCGGAAGCCCAACGTGATGTATTGCGACCCATTTGAGTAAGGCCCAATACGATGCATATGTGGCCCATGAATGAGGCACATCAACGAGGTGCATCATGATGTATAATAGGCCCTTGTGTAAGGTTGTAGGCCCACTATACGTTTGGCCCTATGTGGGCCACTTCTTGGGAGCAATGTTAGTTGAATGTCCACATTGATGGACAATGAAGGTTAAATGTCCACATTGTGACCTTCCCCTAGGCCTGGATAGGCCTATTCTCATCTTTCTTTAGTGGGTTAACCCAAACTATTGGGCTCCATTGATATTGCTTGATCCATCATCGGCCATCCATCTATGGACCCTGCCTTAGGCCGATTATCGATACCTGCTATCACTGCCGATTATGAGTTTTTGACAGTATAACATCATGATGCATGCCCATACGTATCATCTACATGTTTTTTATGAGATGTGATTGGCCATTACATATTCCATAGTGCAGATGGTTTATGGGACTCCCTAATAAGCTGAGTTATCCCACATGAGCGCATGGTATGTGCAGGATTGATGCATGATTGGACTCCGTGACTCATGCACTTTGTATTTGTGTGATTGTGATTATTATACGCCCTAATAATATCAGGGCCATAGCCTCTACAGGCACATCATGGATGACTGAATTGGATACCGAAAATACTGTTTCTAGCATCGGGGCGCCATGGATATCTCTGGGTGAAAATCCCTAAACCCGATGGTACCAGAGGATGACTCCAACGTCGAGACTGAGTGGATACATGAGTGCGAGAGGGCCGTATACCAGTAGGCCGCGTCTCCCATTGTGTCTTGGTCGATTGGAAAGGGGTGTGACCTTACCCACCTGAGTGAGGGGGCAATTACTAGGTTGAGTTTGACCAACATGAGGAATGGGTCCACTATTGACGAGCTGAGTCCAATATTGATAGGCGGATAGTGAGGTCTCTTCCACTTACCCAGTTGTGCACTCGGAAAGAGGCAGAAAGCTGGCGTAGAGTGAACTAGACCTTGGTGATTATTCAGCGTGAGAACTGTACTGATATTTGATGCTCTAGTGATGAGTTGCATTGATATGTGGATTCAGATGAGGATTGGTGTGCTCGAGTTGTATCTTGTATCGCATGGCCTTGGTATGGCTGACATCATTCACTTCTTGCATCGCATGGTCTTGATATGGCCGATAACATTCATGTCTTTTATCGCATAGCCTTGGTACGACTGATGACATTAATGGACCTACTGGCATTTTCGCATTACTCTGATATTGCAAACTTGCATTTCTACCATATGCAGATACTTTCACCACCCTTTAAGCTTTCTATAAGCTTATGCACGACCGTTGTGTGTAGGTGACGCAAGGCAGTAATTGTTCAGGAGCAGGAGTGTGTTGTAGAGCTTATAGAGTTTTGGCTTTATTATCACTGTATTTCCCTTTATGTGCATTGTACTCAAAGTTTTTGATCATAGTGGATTTGTGATGATATTGTTGGTTGTTGTTTGTGGGTTATGCTTATTACAAACCAAATTCATGTTGAAAATCCTCCTTGTAGGATCCTAGGATTGGAACCTGGTGTATGGGTGCAGGGAACTGAGAATGGGGTACTATGGAGGCTGTCGGCGCCGGATTCGGTGATCGAGAATTTTGTGAGCCTGGTTCCCGAGTTTGGAGTGTGAGACCACCCATCTGACACACTTGATTTAAATGTGGATGATAAGCCTCTTCCAATTGATTCTTCCAGCTCTTTTGAGGCGTGTGTCGACCACTCCCCTAATTTAGATTATAATATGATTAAGGAGATGGATGAGTTGCTCGATATGACTTTGGAATTTGAAACCATCCAGTTAAGGCCATCATTTGAGCTGTCAACTGAAAGTGCCCTGGTTTATCAATTAGCATGAATGTTGAGTCAGCTAGACAGAGGAGCCCCATAGGAAGATTGATTAAGCATCTGCCTCAACTAGATATGTGCTAGAACTCGCCATAGGTAAATCTTAGCCTCACAGCCTGTGTCCCAAAACACTAGGTAATCCCTTAAAATTAAATAGAACACGCTAAGTTTTTGTGGTTAGAAAACTTTCCTAAACTTCAGGAAAAATCTTTAAGTTTTCTACCTTTGTCGATTTATCGATACATGGTTCAATGAAATCGAACATTGTTATCGATGTCCTCGAAAGCTCACTCGATATTATCGAAATGAGGACATAAGATGTCCAGCAACCACAAAGATCTCTGGACGGAATTATTGATGTATCGATATATGGTTCGATATCATTGAAATTTGAATCTCGAGTCCATCGGAGTAGACTCGATAAAATTGACATCAGGTCTGTTGTGTCCAAAGTTTTGCTAAGGCAAATCATGCAATCTTTGATATATCGAAGCACTCCTCGATATCCTCGGAATTCAAATCTCAAGGATATCGGATGTCCTTTGATGATATTGGATTAGACACACATTTCTCCAGCAAAGTTTTTCAGGTTGTTTCTCTTGGATCGACGGTCACTCGATAAAATCAATATTCAAATATCAATCATATAGAGGCATGGTCGATGTCATTGAATATGGACACAAACTGTCTAGCAAGCTTATAGGAAAATTCTTTAGAATTATCGATGAATCGACACTGCCCTCGATATCATTGATATTCAAATTCCGATGATATTGAGTGATGCTCGATCATATCTTATACCTGAAATATTTCAAAGGTAATTGCTCTAACATTTTCAAATGTCGAGGAATAGAACCTCGTGTCGATGAAATCAGAGTTCGAAATCTGATGACATTGATGCATGCTTGATTTCCTCGACCAGCTGGCAAGAGGTTTCAAAAGCGTTTGACATTTGAGTTCATATCATCAAGCAGCCAGTCGATGCTATCGAGAGTATACGCTCGATGATATCGACCCTGCTCGATGATATCGAACTCTGTCAAAAATATGACCATTTTATTTCCGTTGGAACCTTTTGCCTATGTAATGAGAGCTTGCCCTTGGTTGTTGGATAGAGAAAATAGAGAGTGCTTTTGAGTGTTTAACCTTAGATCATATATCCTAAGCCTTTTCCCTCATGAAAGTTCATCCTCTAATCCACCCTCATCATTGACATTCAATAGAGTGGACTGGGGAATGAACTTCCACATTCAAGGATCATGCAGCTACCACCTTAATGGTAAATCATTAAGCCGGGATGCCTTGAATGCATAGGATGATTAGAATTGCTCTTTCTCCGATATAGGAAAATATTTAATAGAGCAGGATTCCATCATAACCTTGACCCAACCCATTGCCATGTATTGGTACATCTTCTGAGTTGCGGTTCAAGGAAATAGAAGAATTTTCTTCAACAAAGGAGGAGATCTTCGACAACGCGCTGAATGGGGCTCATCAACTTATTTGTAAGTCATTAGAGTCCAGAAGACCCTTGTGATCATTCCTTCTGTAGAATTGGGTCCAAGGTGTTTCTCACCCCTTGCAAGTCCTCTTAGGAGGCCTCCGGCAGGAGTGTATGTGAGGGTGCTTTGTGTTGACCCTTTGTAATGCCCCGTGTTTTCAGGACCCGAGTATATGACTCATTTCCCAAAAACACGAGTGTTAACCTTAAAGGATGGTCAAATTTGAGTATTTTTTTAACAATTAGAGTAAGCAGATGAGCGTAGAGTGGATATTCAACATAAGAGAAATTTCATTATCGTTCAAACATACAAGCAGCCCATAATGACTTATACAAACCAATGTCTCAACATTAATGATTACAAGGTTTGTGTACATAAGAAATAATAGAAAGCATATAAATGAAAGCTGCACGACCACGTAGCTCCTCTTAGCAATACAGCCGTGCGTCCATGGCACCTGCACAACTCCTCATCAAGTCTGATCATATACATCATCTAGGCCACCTGTTCTACCTGTAAGATTTTATATTTGATGGATGAGTGGCCAACTCAGTGTGAATTTTCCTCAAGATTACACGCCACTGCATTAGGTAAGCATAGTTATAAAGCAACAAAGTAATCAAAACAATACATGATGCAATCTTTTTAAATGCATGGATGCATGAATGCACATCGGCCTGAGGATGCACATCCAGCCAGACTTGGGCTCGTCACCCATGCAAATCATCGACCTGGGAAAATCATCTAGTTAGACAGAGCTCGATAGTCGGTGGTCTGGGAGCTAGCGAAATGATACCCCGAAGATCCTAAGGGCACGTGCTACAGCATCCAGATTAGTCACCCGTCATTGCCACATGCTATGGATGCATGATTAGCCAAACCATTATTAGTCCAATTATAATCAGCCAATTTAGGTAAGCTCAAGGTCACTACGGGGAGCTCAGAGCCCAGCGTAGGCCGACAGCTTGGGCATAGTGTCCCATTACCACCATCCCTGGCTCATGAGGCTACCACCTTAGGATGTTTAATGGAAAACCGTCGACTAGTGTTAAATTATATTACAACATATGGGAATTGCCATCGCATGGTTGCACAGTATAAAAACATTAAGCCCATATAAGGAAAATACTAGGACAAGGACACATACGACGATATCAAAGCAAGACACATAAGGCAAATATCAAAATAAGCCACATAAGGCAAGTATCAAAATCAAGCGATAAAAGACCATCCTTGAAAACCGTTGGACACAACAATCCTGGATGGTAGGCCCACATCACTGGTTAATTTAAATCACCATTCAATAACCACTAAGCCGAAGGTCCATTTTACTATCACAACCAGTCGGGTTACATCCCAAGTATGGGTGTACACATATAAGTGGGGGTTTCTCACTAGTGTACCAATTCAAGTTCCATAAGCAATCTACAAATAATCCACAAGCATGAATAAATATGCAGGATAAACATTAAGCATGTAATATAGCAATTTAATTCTAACAATTAACACATGTGACCATGAAATGGATATATTAATTATAAGTTAAAATAAAAACTATAACTTAAGCTAATGGGAAAATGGAAAGATCAAGGGGAAGAATCATCACCTGTATGGTAGTGTTCTCGAATTTGGCCTAAGTTCTTCTTAAGGCCCGGGGTCACTCAAAGAATCTCCTAAATATTACAGTTTACATTCGTCAGGTATCTCCACAGCTTGGTACATCTAACAGAAAGTTCAAAGGGTTGTAACAACAAGACCCTTTTAGGCTTGTGTTAGGCCCACCATGAAATACGTACACGTGAGGTGGTCCAACAGGACCCAAGCTTATCTTTGCCAGGGGTTGGACAGGTATCAGGTGGGTCACACAAGGAAATTTCTTCAATGGCTATAAGTGTAACGTGTGTATTGCCATCTTTTGGGGCACGTAGCTTCCTAATGGTGATTAGCAATTTCCAACATAGTTCGTGTGAATCGGTACCGCCTAAATGTGGTTCAGGTAATTCAGTGCTTGCTCCAATACAGTTCAACATTATTCCAATATTGTCCAGCACCATCTGGATGGTACACTTTTCAATGGTAGGGCTCACCGTCATATGGATGGTGTGATTAAAATACTTACATTAGGCTCGGATATATGGTACCACCGGTGCAGATGAAGCACCCCTACCATGGGGGGACCTACTGTGCTGATGGATGGCCTGGATGAAACATGGAGGTTTGTTTGAAATGGATGGATGGTCTGGATGCAATCCACATGCACCATGCTGCATGTATCAGAGGTATGGTGTGGATGCACTGCACATGGTCCACTGACGTATGGATGAGCTCGTCAGATGTATAGACGGCTGGGATGGAACATGCCCATCACTGATGCTTTCCCACGTGATGTGGCCCACGTATATATTATATGTTTATATAAGCACATTTATACCTGGTGGGTTCCAGGTGCATGTGGGGCCCATATAATATTTTACTATATTAACTTGTACTGGAGGGTATTCCAGCCGTTCACACCATAGGTGGGTCCACACGTGTGGGCCCGACCATTTATAGTGGTATATCATCTAATATGATATTATTTATTGTCATAATACTTATGTGCCGGTGTTATATATATATATATATATATATATATATATATATATATGCTCCTTTTCTTTTTCTTAAAACATGCAGGGTTTGATGAAATGGGTGGATGGTCTGCCTACACCGTCCATAGATGGACGGTTTGAATTTTGGTGCGGCCTGCCATGGCTTGATGGTGTGGCCCACCAGTTAGTATAAAATACTATTTTATTTGTGGGGCACTCGTCCAGGGCCTGCTTCCCATCCTGGACAGCCCACCAACTTGTTGTTTGTATGTTGTTTGGTGAGGCCCACCTGTAATTTTGGTGAGGCCCAAAGCCTGCATCACCCCTACTGCCAATGTGCTCGACCATATTGCAGGCCGTTTTTCAGCTGATTTCTCAAGCTAGAGACGCCCTTCCAGCTGGACCGTTGGTGAGGCTAATCTCAGCCCCAAATCGAGGTTCTTACAGGGATAGGAACGGCCAGGACTTGGTACGTTTACAGGCCTGCCAACGGCCCAGCCAAGGGACCTTTTCCCCACTGCTAGTAAGATGAAATCTCAGCCATTCCATGCTGAAATTTCCAGTTATCCTTCTGCTGATGCCATGTTTACAATCTCATCTGTTTTTAAGCTTAGCACTTGGCTGATTTCCAGCCATTTTTAACTGAATACAACTGCTCACAGGTCACGTTTTCGGCTTGATCTCAGTCGAAACGCCTAGTGAAATGGAAACAGATGGCCAGTGGCCCCACCCCAACATGATTCGGATCTAGGATGGGCCTTTGTTTTAGCTATTAGGGAGAGGTGTTAGGCCTTACCTGAACCGTGACTCAGTGTAGTCCCAAACGAGGAAGATGACCAGTGGCAATGGTGGCTTCCTATCGGGTGGATTTTTCTCCAAAAGGAGGCATCTACGTGGTGAGTACAGGTCCTTGGGAGCTTGGAGAGATGATACATTAAAGCTTCATGAAAGCTTTCATGGTGGGTTCGATGGGAGAAAGAACGGACGGTTTTTCTCAAGTGCGGCTGCAAGGAATGGAGAGCCGATCCTTTTGCTATATAGGCTTTCCTCTTTCGAAACCCTAGACCTCCCAGAACCGTTAGATGCATGCCGAACGGTGGGGATTGAATCTGCCCGAAACCACCTTGCAAAACCAGTGGGCAAAAACTGTCCACGGTTTCATTTGAAACCCCCCCCAGCAAATGGACGACCGAGATATCTTCTGTTTGGATGATCCAGATCAAGCCTGACGCCCATCACCCGGATCGTGCCAACTGGCCTGCCAAAACATTTCCGTTTTTAAAATGTTGTGCTTATAGGGTCGGTTGCACCGGGAATCATATGCTTGAACACGTGCTGAAACATGTGAAGTTTGTGGGTTTGGTTGAGCCCACGGTGCTAACACGATGGACGGTTTGGATTGTCCAGATGGACCGTGCAGGTGGGCCACTGATCAAGGAAACGGATGGTCATCCGTCGGCTACTACAAATGAGGAGAGAAGGAGAGTTTTCTCCTTTTTTTTGAAAAAGCACGAGTCAGAGCTCATCTGACCGTGCAGGCAGTCTGGTGCACCTTGCGTGTACACCAGTTGTGCACATGTGTACCGCAATGTGGGGTCCGCGATGATGTTTGTGATAAATCCACCCCGTCTACCCCACTTGGAGGGCCCAATCAGAGTCTTTTACCAAAGGTGGGGTAGATCCAATGTCCAGGTGGGCCATACGGGTTGATTCCTAGCTCTAACGGTGGATTCTCGTCGATCTAATGGTCAGATTGTTTTGAAATTGAATGTCAATGGCTAAAATAGTCCTTGGAATTTACCAGACGATTGGGTCCACATGTTGTAGGGACATGATGGTGGAAACCACAATCACTTTCGGTTTCTGAATGTTTCTTCACGTTGCTGTTCAAAATAGGTGGGGTCCACCTGTGATGATCTTTCAGAGAATCCATGCCATTCACCACTTTTGTATTGCTATGCTAGGACACAGGGTCAAATATGAGACGATTTGGTTAGTCGAGTAAGTCGTACGGTGTGTCCAATAGCAACCAACACTCACCGTTAAACCCCATGCATGAGAGACGTAGCTTGCTGTGAAAATTTGAATGAATTGAGTTATTTTGTGTGAAGTCCACTTTACTACTTGTAGTTGTACGATCTGCTCTGTTCATTGTGTTTAACATGCCCTGCTAGGATCAAGGTCCAAAAATGGGGGAGATCTATTGATCGGGTGGGCCATACTATCTGATCAAGCATCATTGGTGGCATGTAGTGGCATTCACTATTTACTAACTCGCCATCCTTTTCTCAATCGGCATCCGATGCCCGTTATGTCGAAATGTGCCGTCCGAATGTCTTGAAATTTGACAAACATGCATCATTTTTCGTGCTCTTTCCTGTGATCCGGTTTGGGTCCCGATCTCCTGAGGATGAATAAGATGTTCTTTTAATGGCTAATATACTTCAAAATTTCAAAATAATATTTATACACCTCTAATCGACAAGTTACCGGGCAGTTTGGACTTAGAACCTATCATGATGATCGGTTTACCGTGATGTTCTTGTGGCCCGTTTAGCAGATCCGAATATGACTGGGGGTCAGATGACTAGCTAAAAATAAGAGAACTTGATGGTTAGCACTCTTACTATGTATTTAGGTGGGTATACGGTCAATTTCGTAAACAAATAATATGTAAAGCGGGTCTAAAGAGGATTAGGGGTAAAGCATGTGTATCGTTGGATTAGAGTGTCTTATTCAGACGTGTAGGTTTCTCAGATTGTAATTCTAATGGTGAGTTAAGCATATTCATATGGTATGAACAAGATGAACGGATCAGAATCGTGGTCTGATAAGTGTACGGATGGATGTAGGGATCAAGTAGCTAAATTAATATGATCTAAGGGCTGAATTTTGATGTGTATGGTTAATTTATGATAATTAGGCCTGGTATAAAGTTTCACACGAAACGGATCATGAGAACTTTATGAGTTGGAATTCAAGGTATAGGTTGATGGCATTTTTGTAATTATTGCTGATCTAAGAGTTTTGTGAAATCTAATGGTTTTAGATGATTATATGTCATTTTCTAAACAATTCTTACAAAAGGACTTATATTTAAATCATTATAAATAAAGACTTATTCACTGATTTAGTTAAAGGAAGGTACATGTATTGAACTAAAAGAGCAATGGTCGAACGACTTGATTTATAGATGAATATCATTCATAATCGGTCAGATTCATGTTGGAGGATGGATGTAGGGTTAGGTTGACTAGACTGGTACCGTACACGTATATATAA
The DNA here is from genome assembly GCF_029962835.1 of Magnolia sinica. Lineage (NCBI taxonomy): Eukaryota > Viridiplantae > Streptophyta > Magnoliopsida > Magnoliales > Magnoliaceae > Magnolia > Magnolia sinica. Next base: position 35,135,063 of record NC_080583.1, read on the forward strand.
TAGGTTAAATTTATGGTAACACTCGAGGACTTTCAATACTCGGGTATTGAAAAGTTCGGGGTGTTACAATCTACCCCCCTTAAAGAGAATTTTGTCCTAAAATTCATTACTTCAACTATGATTGTTAGCGGTAATTTATTTTACAGTGTCTAATAGTTTTCCCACTAGGTTTATTTATGAGCACAAGTGCCTATGACTTACTACTAAAACACGAATCATTCCATCTACCCCCCTTAAAGAAATAAACAAAATATTACATCAAGATTTAATGATGCAGGTACCAATTATTAATAGTATGAGTGGTTCATTTATCCTAGGGACGTACCCTATGTCTCCGTATGAAATCCCAATGAGTTTTATTTAAGTTCCTCACAACCCGTGAGTTTCTCGTCTAACAACTAACTAAGGTGTCTAAGCTCTACTAAGGTTAGAAATCATTCTAAATCTAATGGATCGTTCTAATGTTTACCAACGTTAGAATCCTCTATAACATTCCATACATTTCTCTTGACTTTCCTTTTTTCCTTTAATGGTAGTTCCCCACTATCTAAGGTATGACTCAATCTTCTAGTTTCCAGCGTTCAAGTTGTCACGAATAGATGGTCATAGTGGGTTTGAGCCCGATACATCGATCCTTTGCCTACGTAGAACAGAGGATTACTAGTATCAATCCATAATCCTACTAAATCTCGATCCTCTGCTTAATCAGGGCATTGAGATCATTGAGACTTGTTAGGACTTAGAATTTGAGTCAAACCGCGTACACATCGCGTAAACATGATTTCACCAATCCGTGATCCCAATTACTCTAGACTTTTTGGAAACATCCTGTAACTTTTTTTTATTTTTTTTTACAACCGGTAAATTAGCGTGGCCCATTGCGCTTCCAATGTGCACTCTGATTCCTTATGTACTAACCGAAAATTTCAGGATCAAGATTTTTACAAGAAGTTCGAGTTGGAATTTCTAAACTCACTTAGGATTTCAAATCTAATCCTAATATACGCATCCTAGGGTTGAAAACTTACCCAAAATCCTATAACTTCTCCTCCAATTAATTTCGTGTGATAGAATTTGTAGGAAATATTAAATCTAAGTAAAGAGATGTGTTAAGGAATTCAAATTACATTTCCCGTTGCGATTTCTTAAGTTTAAGGAGTGCTTACATCCAACCTAACGTACAATGTGGTGGGTAAGGAATTGTTTATGAAGTCTAAATTCGATCCATTTGCTGATTATTGTAAGGGTGTTATCCTTAACTATGAAGTTTTAGGAAAGTTCGTATCCTAGATTTTTTTTTGAAAATTTTTCATTTGAAAGCCAAGTATGAAGAATGTCCTTATATAGTCTTATGCACATCATGATGAGTATTTGGTACACATTTAATTCCTAAGTCCACACAACTATTTTAGTAGTTTACAAGGGAACCAAAACTGCATTCCTAATTTTCATACGATGGTCTTATTGTTTATAGGGAAACCAGAGTTTTTGTCTCTAAGTTCAAATGACTAAACCAAAAAAAATAAAAATAAAAATAAAAATAATATTATTTTTTATTTTTAAAGGAACCTAAGTTTGGGTTTCTACATTCTCATTCATCCTCCTAAGTCTAAGGGAGATTCACCTAAGTTCAAGTTTCTAATTTCAAATGTCCTAACTGAGACATTTAAGGCTTGTATAAGATCATTCCCCAAGGCCAAGTTTGTCCAAACTATGCTCTGATACCAACTATAACGCCCCATGTTTTCAGGACCCGAGTATATGACTCGTTTCCCAAAAACACGAGTGTTAACCTCAAGGATGGTCAAATTCAAGTATTTTTTTTAAACTATCGGAGTAAGCAGATGAGCGTAGAGTGGATATTCAACATAAGAGAAATTTCATTATCATTCAAACATACAAGCAGCCCATAATGACTTATACAAACCAATGTCTCAACATTAATGATTACAAGGTTTGTGTACATAAGAAATAACAGAAAGCATATAAATGTAAGCTGCAGGATCACGCAGCTCCTCTTAGCAATACGGCCATGCGTCCATGGCACCTGTACAACTCCTCATCAAGTCTGATCATATACATCATCTAGGCCACTTGTTCTACTTGTACGATTGTATATTTGATGGATGAGTGGGCAACTCAGTGTGAATTCCCCTCAAGATTACACACCACCGTATTAGGTAAGCATAGTTATAAAACAACAAAGTAATCAAAATAATACATGATGCAATCTTTTTAAATGCATGGATGCATGAATGCACATCGGCCCGGGGATGCACATCCAGCCAGACTTGGGCTTGTCACCCATGCAAATCATCGACCTGGGAAAATCATCCAGTCGGACAGGGGTCAATAGTTGGTGGTCTAGGAGCTAGCGAAATGATACCCTGAAGATTCTAAGGGTACATGCTACAACATTTAAATTAGCCACCCATCATTGCCAACATGCTATGGATGCATGATTAGCCAAACTGTTATTAGTCCAGTTACAATTAGCCAATTTAGGTAAGCTCAAGGTCACTACGGGGAGCTCAGAGCCCAGCGTAGGCCGGAAACTCAGGCATAGTGTCCCATTACCACCATCCCCGGCTCATGAGGCTACCACCTTAGGATGTTTAATGGAAAACCGTCGACTAGTGGTCAATCATATTACAACATATGGGGCTTGCCATCGCATGGTTGCACAGTATAAAAACATCGAGCCCATATAGGAAAAATACTAGGACAAGGACACATACGATGATATCAAAGCAAGACACATAAGGCAAGTATCAAAATCATGCGATAAAAGACCATCCATGAAAACCGTTGGACACAACAACCCTGGATGGTAGGCCCACATCACTGGTTAATTTAAACCACCATTCAATAACCACTAAGCCGAAGGTCCATTACTATCACAACCAGTCGGGTTACATCCCAAGTATGGGTGTACACATATAGGTGGGGGTTTTCCACTAGTGTACCAATTCAAGTTCTATAAGCAATCCACAAATAATCCACAAGCATGAATAAATATGAAGGATAAACATTAAGCATGTAATATAGCAATTTAATTCCAACAATTAACACATGTGACCATGAAATGGATATATTAATTATAAGTTAAAATAAAAACTATAACTTAAGCTAATAGGAAAATGGAAAGCTCAAGGGGAAGAATCATCACCTGTATGGTATTGTTCTCGAAGTCGGCCTGAGTTCTTCTTGAGGCCCGGGGTCACTCAAAGAATCTCTTAAATATTACAGTTTATGTTTGTCAGGTATCTCCACGGCTTCGTACATTTAACAGAAAGTTCAAAGGGTTGTAACAACAAGACCCTTTTAGGCTTGTGTTAGGCCCACCATGAAATACATACATGCGAGGTGGTCCAATAGGACCCAAGCTTATCTTTGCCAGGGGTTGGACTGGTATCAGGTGGGTCACACAAGGAAATTTCTTCAATGGCTATAAGTGTAACGTGTGTATTGCCATCTTTTGGGGCATGTAGCTTCCTAATGGTGATTAACAATTTCCAACATAGTTCGTGTGAATCGGTACCGCCTAAATGTGGTTCAGGTAATTCAGTGCTTGCTCCAATACAGTTCAACATTGTTCCAATATTGTCCAGCACCATCTAGATGGTACACTTTTCAATGGTAAGGCTCACCGTCATATGGATGGTATGAATAAAATACTTACATTAGGCTAGGATATATGGTACCACCGGTGCAGATGAAGCACCCCTACCATGGGGGGACCTACTGTGCTGATGGATGGCCTGGATGAAACGTGGAGGTCTGTTTGAAATGGATGGACGGTCTGGATGCAATCTACATGCACCATGCTGCATGTATCAGAGGTATGGTGTGGATGCACCGCACATGGTCCACCAACGTATGGATGAGCCCGTCAAATGTATAGACGGTTGGGATGGAATATGCCCATCACTGATGCTTTCCCACATGATGTGGCCCACGTATATATTATTTATATAAGCACATTTATACCTGGTGGGTTTCGCATGCATGTGGGGCCCATATAATATTTTACTATATTAACTTGTACTGGATGGTATTTGAAATGGCCAAGCTTATATGTCATAGAGGAAGGGGGGGGGGGGGGGGGTGGGGGTTGAATAGGACTATGCAAAATTTAAAATAAATATAGTGGAAATAAAGAAAGTGAGATAGCCAAATAAATAAATCAATACACAAGCTAAATGTAATTTCAAAATATTGATTGTTCTAAGGACAACCTTGCACCATAAAATGGGCAGGGCAACCTTACTAGAACAATTAGAGAAACTGAAGCTCAAACTAATAAAGGGATAGCAAGGAATAAATTGCAGAAATATAAATCTAAACTATTACAACATTCCCCACTGAGCTTTGAAATAAAATGATTACAATCATTCACATCCATGTATACATCTCACAAATGAATAATGAAAGATGAAACATAAATCACACAACCACAAAACACAAGGGATTATAGTGGTTCACCTGTGTGTACACCAACTGTTAATAAACAACCACACAACGCTACTCCACTCCTAGTATCCTCACACAGGGGATATCAGCGTTCACTATCAAAGATAAGTTTTCCAGGTTCACCCAAAACCTTCACAATTATGTTTTTCTCTGTGGGCTTACACAATTAAAAAAACCCCTCTTCTGAGTTTTCCTGGCTCTCCTCAGATAACCAATACAATGAGATTTTTCTGGCAAATCCCAAAAGAAAACCAAATGAAAGTAAATTACATAAACATAAAAATACCTGACTTTCTCCTTCGTTGTAGCAGCCCAGAAGAACCAAGTCGGAGTAGAGATTTAAATGTCAAAGTTCAATGTCCAATACTCACTTTATAATGGTTCTAGGTTCTAATAGATTTTAAATTAAACTAAATGGGGCATAACTCTATTTGATTTTGATTCCAAGAAGATGAAATACAACAATTCCTCTTTTCAAATAAGATTGAAATATAGGAACAAAATCAAATAAGAAAAGTTAAAGAAAGAGAATATTAAATATGTACACTTAGCTTAAAATGGAGCACAAACTTATCTCTCAGAAGGCCGAATTAGATTAGCTTGAATTTCATCTTCTATTCTGAGATTCGAGCTCTATTTATAGGTGAGCAAATCACATCTTCGATTGGTGTAAAGAACTCTACGACTGGTCATAGAACCAACAGATATTTGAAAATTCGGGCGCGATAAGATCTGGTGGTTTCACGACTGGTCGTAAGTGGTTTATGACTGGTCGTAGGTCTCCTTCGACTGGTCATAGGTTTCTCACGACTAGTTAAAGCTAGCTGAATATTAATACTGTACTTTGAGTCATAGGTCTACAACTGGTCGAAGAAACAGTCGACACTGTTCATACGACTAGTCGAACAGACCCTAAGACTAGTCGAAGCCTAACAGAAAATTTCTGAATTTTGCAACAAACTTATAACTGATCTAGGAAATTCTTAGACAGGTCGAAGCAGTGCTAGGACTAGTCGAACAAGGTCCAGGACTAATCTTAGAACAACCTAAACTCACTTATATAAAAGATGTGAATTATGTATCCAGAATGGCCTACTCTAAAGGTCAACCTAAGGTCAGTCATACCTCAATAGTGAAGTAAAGACATTGAAAATAGGAGACGAGTGACCTTTGAAAGTAGTGAAGCTTGAAGTCTTGATGTAGCTCAAACTTGAAAGCTTCTTGAGATCTTGAGTTGTGAATAGTGCTTGTTGTCAAAGCTAATCTTGAGTAGAGCTTTGTCTTGAAAGCTTCTTGAGATCTTGAGTTGTGAACAGTGCTTGTCAATCAAAGCTGATCTTGAGTAGAGCTTTGTTCTTCACATATGCAAGCTTCATAACAGTGTCTTTGACACCACAAATTTGACAACAAAAAGGGCTATAAATTATAGCACTTACAATCTCCCCCTTTGTCAAATTAGTGACAAAACACACTTCCAAGATATGTTACAGAATATTTGATTAAAGAATCATGCACCAGTTGTTATATCATGCACCAGTTGTTACCAACTGACATACTAACATGATCCTGCAAACCTGTAAATCAATATTCAACATAACATACAGTGCACTACTGCACATACTCCTCCTGAGTAACATTCATCAAAAACACAATGCTACTCCCTCCTCATAACATAATCAATAGACACATCACATCCATATCCATTCTCCCCCGTTTTGTCACTATAGGACAAAGGAAGCACAAAATAGATGGCTGAGGAGAAATAAGTAAAGAGATATATGAGTGGAAATAAGACAAGATATGAGTAACCAGCATAAAGAACTCACATAATCCATAAACTGAGCTAAGTCAAAGATAGTTACAATCTCAAAACCAGTTAAGCTAGTTCAAGAGTTATAAAGTTATAACAGACTAGTAAACTTAAAGGAACTAATCTGAACCAGATGAAGGAGCAGGGATGGAAGGATCAAGTTGATGCATGCCCTTGTTCAAGCGCCTAAGTTATTTGCGCATATACTTGAATTGTAAATCATGGGCAACAGACATATTTTTTATCTTAACATTCATATTCTCAACCTTATCTTTCAATGCACGCAGACGTGCATCAAACTCAGAAGGCTCATAATCTGGATCAATTGTAGAGTCAGATTCAAGTTCATCAAAAATATCATCCATGTTAATATCAGCAGGAGGATGATCACTAGCTTCTTCTTCATGTTCAGCTTCAGCATTGCCAACACCAGCATCTTGACCAGGAAGGAAATCAAGTTTCATCTTATTGATATTGAAATTGTTAAATATTAGATGATGGATAGGGGCCTCTCCAACTGGCATATCGACTAGCATATGCGTATCCAACATAGTCATCAAATAACCAAAAGGAATGTCACTAACCTGGATGGAGTCGAAACTGAATAATAGAGTGACAAATCAAGGATAGTAGACAAACATGAGCACCGTTGGCAACAACATGAAGAACACGAACCATGAAGGAAGTCAATTCAGATTTATTACCTAATTGAGGATACAAGTTAGACACAAAGATTTTATGAAGAACTCTGTATTTAGGTAACAGATACTTTGAGGGAAGCGCATTACCTTTATGTGTCCATTGAACATCCAAATTGCATAAATCTTTAGTGAGCATACATTTTTCAGATACTGACAGTTTTTCAGATAAGGTATGGATAGAAATGCCCTCATCATTCACAGGAATTTTCATAAGAACTAAAATCAAATGATGATCAACATCAAATGGTCCTTCTCTTGTGGCTATCTTAAAAGATAAATTTTTCAATGAAAAATCACATATGCATGCGAACATGGATTGGGAAATGGACCGGTATACTGGCCCACCCCAATGTAATAAGTTATCCCAACCTACAGCTTGGAGCATAGGAAGGATATTAAATGGAGCAACATGATTAGTATCAACAGGATGTTCAACAATAACATTACGCAATCTGATGTCCTGAACATAAGATGGATCGTCCTCAGGAGCCCGAAGATGTCGGTTAGTGATAGGGGCTGATTTGGAGGAAGAAGATGGACCACGGGATGTTGTCTTTCTCCCTCTAGATGCCATTTGCAACAAGGATTTCAAGGAAATAGGGAGTTACAAAGGATTGAGAAGTGAGTTTTCTCAAATCAGATTTTACCTAAGAAAAACCCCAAATCTCAATGAAATTTGAAATAGATAACTTTAAGAGTAAAATAGAAGAAATCTAGACACAAATCTACAAGAAAAATGCCAATGGAGCACTATCCTTGAAGATTTTGAAGGAAGGGTTCAACTTGTCGTGCGCCGGTTCATTGGAGAGTGAAGAGAAAATGAAGAAGATGAAGCATTTTCCCCAATTTGAAGTGATTCATGCGATTCACGACTGGTCGTAGATGTACACGACCGGTCGTAACACGACTAGTCATGTATACTCACGACTGGTCGAGTACTGGCCAAAAAATCTGATTTCCAGCAATTTATACAAAATTGAAATCTAATCAAGCAATTATATACAATATGATACAAATAGGCATAAATACTCATTTTAAAATGCACATGCCAAGATCAAATTTCTTTTTGTTAAACCTGCTTTTGTCGAGCGGTTTAGTGAAAATGTCAACATGTTGATTCTCGGTAGGGATATATTTTAAAGATATAACTTTTTCTTCTACTAATTCTCGAATATAATGAAATCTAATGTCAATGTGCTTAGTACGAGAATGTTGAATTGGATTTTTCGAAATATTTATGGCACTAGAATTATCACAATATAATAACATAGAATCCTGTTTAATTCCATAATCACTTAGCATACATTTCATCCAAACAAGCTGTGTACACGCATTACCAGCTGCGATATATTCAACTTCAGCTATTGAAAGTGATATAGAACTTTGTTTCTTGCTAAACCAAGAAACTAAATAGTTTCCAATATAAAAGCAACCACCACTAGTTGATTTTCTATCATCAAGATTACCAGCCCAGTCAGCATCCAAGTACCCAGCTAATTGAACACTAGTCTCATGTGGATACTAGAGACCAAGATTAACAGTACTTGCGACATATCGCATAATCCCCTTGACAGCAGTCAAGTGCGACTCTTTAGGATCAGACTGATATCCAGCGCAAATACCAACACTTAGAGCGATATCGGGTCTACTAGTAGTTAAATATAGTAAACTACCAATCATACTCCGATATAATTTCGGATCCACATTTTTACCTTTAGAATCTTTGAGAGTTTCAAAGTTGTACTCATAGGAGTATCAAAGTTCTTACCATTCTCAAATCCAAATCTCTTAATCAAATTCATGGCATATTTAGATTGAGAAATGAACATTCCATCATGTTTTTGCTTTACTTGCAACCTAAGGAAATAATTCAATTCCCCAACCATGCTCATTTCAAACTGAGATTTCATCAAATTTGCAAACTCAATAGTCATGTCAGTATAGGCAGATCCATAAATGATATCATCAACATAAATCTGTACTATTAAAATGTAATCATTATGTTTTTTAATAAACAGAGTCTTATCAACACATCCCATTTGAAAATTATGGCTTAATAGAAACTATGTTAGTTTCTCGTACCATGCCCTAGGAGCTTGTTTTAAACCATAAAGTGCCATTTTAAGGCGATACACATGATCAACATTTTGGGGTCTTCAAAACCCATCGGTTGTCCAACATAGAATTCCTCATGCAGATCACCATTTGAAAATGCACTTTTCACATCCATTTGGTAAATCTTAAACTTTTTAAAACATGCAATGTATATAAAGAGTCTAATTAATTCAAGACGTGCTACTGGTGTGAAGGTTTCATCATAATCAATATCTTCAATTTGAGTGTAACCTTGTACCACTAGCCTAGCCTTGTTTCTAATTATATTGCCAAGCTCATCAGACTTATTTTTGAAAATCTATTTGGTTCCAATGATGTGTTTATCTTTAGGTCTAGGTACAAGATACCAAACATCATTTCTCACAAATTGGTTAAGTTCTTCTTGCATCACAACAATCCAGTTTTCATCAACAAGAGCTTCTTTTACGTTAGATGGTTCTATCTGGGATGTAAAACATACGTAATTACATATATCCTCAAGTTGTCTATGGGTACGAACACCAGTGAGAGGGTTCTCAAGAATCTGTATGGTTGGATGATCTTTAACAGTCCTCAGTTCAGAATCAGTCTGATTAGATGAAGTATCAGATTTATTAATTACTAGAACTTCATCATTATCTGAACTTGAGCCTGGTGTGTTTAAGTGATCATCAATGATTACATTGATAAACTCTTGAATCACACCAGTCCTTTTGTTCAGAACCCTATAAGCTCAACTATTTAACGAGTATCCTAAAAAGATCCCTTTATCACTCTTCGTATCAAACTTTTCCAGATTTTCACGATCTTGTAAAATATAGCACTTACTGCCAAAAACTCGAAAGTATTTGATAGTAGGTTTTTTATCGAACCACATTTCATAAGCCGTTTTATTATTACCTTTACTAGTGTAAACCTAGTTAATGATATAGCAAGCTGTATTGACTGCTTCAGCCCAAAGATTCTTAGAGAGCTTCATACTATTCAACATGACATTAGCCATTTCTTGAAGCACTCTATTTTTTCTTTCAACTATACTATTTTGTTATGGAGTTTTGGGTGCTAAGAATTCATTTAATATTCCTTAGTTGCTACAGAACTTCTCAAAACTGCTATTCTCAAATTTAGATCCATGATCACTACGAATCTTACTTACTTTAGAACCATTTTCAGTTTGAATCCTTTTGAGAACCTTTTTCACTTCTTCAAGGGTTTTTGATTTGTCTCTTAAGAAGACAACCCATGTATATTTGATAAAGTCATCTACTATTACCAAGATATATCTTTTGTCACTTCGAATTTTCATCCTGGTAGGTCCAACAAAATCCATATGGAGAAGCTCGAGTGGTCTTGATGTGGTATTAGAATTCATCTTTTTATGTGAGTTCCTTGTTTATTTCCTAATTTGGCATTCACCATATATTTTATCTAATTTTTGTAGTTTGGGTAGACCTCTTATTAGTTCCCGTTTGCTCAATCTATATAGATTTCGGTAGTGTACATGTCCAAGACGTTTGTGCCACAAATCAGTCTTGTCTGTATGACCATGTAACACGATTGATTAGATGAGCTGGATTCGCTAATAATATAGCAGTTTTCAGACGTTTTACGTCCAGTTAGTATTACTGAACCTTTGTTGTTTACAATCTCACAGCTTTGATTAGAAAACCGTACACTATGGTTATTATCACAAATTTGAGATATGCTTAGAAGATTATATTTCAGACCTTCAACATACAAAACATTTTTAAACAAAGGAAGGTTATAGAGTTGAATCGTACCTTAGCTCATAATCTTGCAGTTGCTTCCATCACCAAAAGTAACTGACTCATCAGTCATATCTTTAAAATCGGTGAATAAAGCCTTGTCGCATGTCATATGCCTGGAGCATCCACTATCTAGGTACCACTTTGAATGACTTGTAGCTTTGAAAGCAGTGTGGGCAACCAAGCAGGCAACCTTAGGAACCCATTTCAGAGCTATTTTGGGTTTGGAAATATAGTTGGTCTTCTTCTGACTGTTGTTATAAGAATGACCTACTGAGTTAGATTTTAAGAGCTCCTTGAGTAAATCAACTATCTTTTCAGCTAGTGGGTTTCTGTTCTGATTTTTGAAGTTGACATAGCTGCTTTTTGGTTTTTGAAAAGCTTTTGTATTTTTAGAAAAACCTTGATTAGTATTTTTCCCTTTTGAGTTAGAGTCTCTCCTTTCACAAACTTAGGAGGAATATTCTTTTGTTTAGGAAGAACATTTTTATCGTAGCCCAACCCGGATCTGTCGCCACATTTTCTAGATCTGGATAAACGTTTTTCTAACTTTGAATCTCCTTGGGCATACTTCTATGTATCCTTTAAACTCAGAAGAGAAGATACTTTTTAAGTTTCTCATTTTCAGATTTCAGATTTTCAATCAGGGAGGTTTTGAATTCTAAATCGCATTTTGATTTTTCAAAATAATCTGAAACTTGGGATTTTTCTAAAATAAGAGATTCAAAACATTCTTTGAGTTTAAAAAGCTTTTCTTTTTGAAGTTTAAGTTTGACAACAATTTTACAACTTTCCTTGTATAGGGCATTGTAAGCGTCTTGAAGATCATCTTCATTTTCATAATCACTATTCAGATTTTCTTCGCTAGTTGAATCATCATAATCTAAAAAAGTGAATTTGGCTAAAGTCATAAGGGCTTTAACTTCACTGCCCGACTCGGTTTCAGAATCTTCTGATTCAGAAGAAGCTTCAGAATCAGACGATTCATCCCAAGTAGCCAACATACCCTTCTTTTTGGGTTTGTACTTTTTAGGACACTTGTTTACTAAATGCCCATATTCTTGGCAGTTGTAACATTGACTATTTTTTAAAGACTTCCAAGTTTTAGATTTAGGTTTTCATCTTTTCTTATCATTTGATTTTTCAAAATCAACCCTCTTTTTATTCTTGAAAATCTTGTAAAACTTTTTCGCTAAAAGAGCCATATCATCTTCAGAATTAGAGTTTTCTTGAGAAATAACTTTAGAAGATTTAAGAGAGATAGATTTACTTTTAGGAGCTTTAAAGTTTAACTCATAGGTTTGTAAATAACCAACTAGTTCTTTTACCCTCATATTGTCCGTATCACGAAGTTCCTGGATCGCGGTTACCTTAGAGTTGAACTGTTCAGGAAGTGAGCGTAGTATCTTTGCACACACTTTACTTTCTGGGATTTTATTACCAAGACCCCACATTGAGTTTACAATGTCATTTAATCTAGTGTAAAAGTCCATAAACATTTCATTTTCCTCTATATGAATTTCTTCAAATTTGGTTGTGAGGAGTTGGACTTTAGATTTTTTGACAATTGTAGTACTCTCGTGTGTTATTTCTAACATATCTTAGGCTTGTTTTGCAGTATCACAGGATATGATTCTTTTGAACTCATCCGGTGATAGTGCGCAAGTGATTACATTTAGTGCTTTTGCATTGGCACTACTCTCATTTTTCTGAAGGGTGGTCCAAGAGAAATAAGGAGTTACTCTCATTGATTTTGAACCATCGATACAAGTCACTTCAATGGTAGGTGGGTTCCATTCAGTCATTGTGGCTTGCCACACACTCTCATCCATTGATTTGAGGAAGATCCTCATCCTGACTTTCCAATAGGCATAGTTGGAGTCATCAAAGGGTGGAGGCTTAGTGACTGATAGGCTATCAAAATTTGACATCTTATATAAATCTTAGATCGTTGGCTCAGGAATTAAATCCAAATAAGAAAGAGAGCTATTAGGCTCTGATACCACTTGAAATGGCCAAGCTTATATGTCCTAAGGGGGGGGGGGGGGGAGGGGTGAATAGGACTATGCCAAATTTAAAATAAATACAGTGGAAATAAAGAAAGTGAGATAGCCAAATAAATAAATCAATACACATGCAGAATGTAATCTCAAAATATTGATTGTTCTAAGGACAACCGTGCACCATAAAAATGGCAGGGCAACCTTACTAGAACAATTAGAGAAACTGAAGCTCAAACTAATAAAGAGATAGCAAGGAATAAATTGCAGAAATATAAATCTAAACTATTACAACATTCCCCATTGAGTTTTGAAATAAAATGATTACAATCATTCAAATCCACGTATACATCCCACAAATGAATAATGAAAGATGAAACATAAATCACACAACCACAAAACACAAGGGATTATAATGGTTCACCTATGTGTACACCAACTGTTAATAAACAGCCACATAGCGCTACTCCACTCTTAATATCCTCACACAGGGGATATCAGCATTTACTATCAAAGATAGGCTTTCCAGGTTCACCCAAAACCTTCACAATTGTGATTTTCTCTGTGGGCTTACACAATTAAAAAAACCCCTCTTCTGAGTTTTCTTGGCTCTTCTCAGATAACCAATACAATGAGATTTTTTTAGCAAATCCTAAAAGAAAACCAAATGAAAGTAAATTACACAAACGTAAAAATACCTGTCTTTCTCCTTCATTGTAGCAGCCCAGAAGAACAAAGTCGGAGTAGAGATTTGAATGTCAAAGTTCAATGTCCAATATTCACTTTATAATGGTTTTAGGTTCTAATAGATTTTAAATTAAACCAAATGGGGCGTAGCTCTATTTGATTTTGATTCCAAGAAGACGGAATATAACAATTCCTCTTTTCAAATAAGATTGGAATATAGGAACAAAATCAAATAAGAAAAGCTAAAGAAAGAGAATATTAAATATGCACACTTAGCTTAAAATGGAGCACAGACTTATCTCTCAGAAGGCTGAATTAGATTAGCTTGAATTTCATCTTTTATTCTGAGATTCGTGCTCTATTTATAGGTGAGCAATTCACGTCTTTGACAGGTCTAAAGAACTCTACGACTGGTCATAGAACCAACAGATATTTGAAAATTCGAGCGCGATAAGATCTGGCGGTTTCACGACTGGTTATAGGTGGTTTTCGACTGGTCGTAGGTCTCCTTCGACTGGTCGTAGGTTTCTCATGACTAGTCAAAGCTAGTTGAATATTAACACTGTACTTTGAGTCGTAGGTCTACGACTGGTCGAAGAAACAGTCGACATTGTTCATACGACTAGTCGAATAGACCCTAAGACTAGTTGAAGCCTAAAAGAAAATTTCTGAATTTTGCAACAAACTTACGACTGATCTAGGAAATTCTTAGACAGGTCGAAGCAGTGCTAGGACCAGTCGAACAAGGTCCAGGACTAGTCTTAGAACAGCTTAAACTCACTTATATAAAACATATGAATTATGTATCCCGAATGACCTACTCTAAAGGTCAACCTAAGGTCAGTCATACCTCAATACTGAAGTAAGGACATTAAAAATAGGAGACGAGTGACCTTTGAAAGTAGTGAAGCTTGAAGTCTTGATGTAGCTCAAACTTGAAAGCTTCTTGAGATCTTGAGTTGTGAACAATGCTTGTTATCAAAGCTGATCTTGAGTAGAGCTTTGTCTTGAAAGCTTCTTGAGATCTTGAGTTGTGAACAGTGCTTGTCAATCAAAGCTGATCTTGAGTAGAGCTTTGTTCTTCACATATGCAAGCTTCATAACAGTGTCTTTGGCACCACAAATTTGACAACAAAAAGGGCTATAAATTATAGCACTTACAGTATTCCAGCTGTTCACACCACAGGTGGGTCCATACGTGTAGGCCCCACCATTTATAGTGGTATATCTCTAATATGATATTATTTATTATCATAAAACTTATGTGCAGGTGTTATATATACATATATATATATACTCCTTTTCTTTTTCTTAAAACGTGCAGGGTCTGATGAAATGGGTGGATGGTCTGCCTGCACCGTCCATAGATGGACAGTTTGGATTTTGGTGCGGCCCGCCTGGCTCGATGGTGTGGCCCACTAGTTAGTATAAAATACTATTTTATTTATGGGGCGCTCGTCCAAGGCCTGCTGCCTGTCCTGGATAGCCCACCAACATGTTGTTTGTATGTTGTTTGGTGAGGCCCACCTGTAATTTTGATGAGGCCCAAAGCCTGCATCACCCCTACTGCCAACGTGCTCGACCATATTGCATGCCATTTTCAGCTGATTTTTTAGGCCAGAGACGCCCTTCCATCTGGATCATTGGTGAGGCTAATCTCAGCCCCAAATCGAGGTTCTTATAGGGACAGGAACGGCCAGGACTTGGTCCATTTACAGGCCTGCCAACGGCCCAGCCAAGGGACCTTTTCCCCACTGCTAGTAAGCTGAAATCTCAGCCGTTCCATGCTGAAATTTCTAGTTGTCCTTCTGCTAATGCCATGTTTACAATCTCATTTGTTTTTAAGCTTAGCACTTGGCTGATTTCCAGCCGTTTTTAACTGATTACAGCTGCTCACAGGTCACATTTTCAGCCTGATCTCAGTTGAAATGCCTGGTGAAATGGAAACAGATGGCCAGTGGCCCCACCCCAACATGATTCGGACCCTGGATGGGCCTCTGTTTTAGCTATTAGGGAGAGGTGTTAGGCCTTACCTGAACAGTAACTCAGTGTAGTCCCAAACGAGGAAGATGACCAATGGCAATGGTGGCTTCCTATCGGGCGGATTTTTCTCCAAAAGGAGGCATCTACGTGGTGATTATAGGTCCCTGGGAGCTTGGAAAGATGATACATTGAAGCTTCATGGAAGCTTTCATGGTGGGTTCGATGGGAGAAAGAACGGATGGTTTTTCTCATGTGCGGCTGCAAGGAATGGAGAGCCGATCCTTTTGCTATATAGGCTTTCCTCTTTCGAAACCCTAGACCTCCCAGAACCGTTGGATGCATGCCGAACGGTGGGGATTGAATCTGCCCGAAACCACCTTGTAAAACCAGTGGGCAAAAACCATCTAAGGTTTCATTTGAAACCCCCCAAGCAAATGGATGGTCGAGATATCTTCTGTTTAGACGATCTAGATCAAGCCTGACGCCCATCACCCGGATCGTGCCAGTTAGCCTGCCAAAACGTTTCCATTTTAAAAATGTTGTGCTTATAGGGTCGGTTGCGTCAGGAATCGTGTGCTTGAACATGGGCTGAAACATGTGAAGTTTGTGGGTTTTGGTTAAGCCCACGGTGCTAACACGATGGACGGTTTGGATTGTCCAGATGGATCGTGCAGGTGGGCCACTGATCGAGAAAACGGACGGTCGTCCGTCGGCTGCTGCAAATGAGGAGAGGAGAGTTTTCTCCTTTTTTTGGAAAAGCACGAGTCAGAGCTCGTCTAACCGTGCAGGCAGTCTGGTGCACCTTGTGTGTACACCAGTTGTGCACATGTGTACCGCTATGTGGGGTCTGTCATGATGTTTGTGATAAATCCACCCCATCTACCCCACTTGGAGGGCCCAATCAGAGTCTTTTACCAAAGTTGAGGCAGATCCAAGGTCCAGGTGGGCCATACGGGTCGATTCCTAGCTTTAACGGTGGATTCTTGTGGATCTAATGGTCAGATTGTTCTGAAATTGAATGTCAACGGTTAAAATAGTCCCTGAAAATTACTAGATGATTGGGTCCACATGTTGTAGGGACATGGTGGAGGAAACCACAGTCACTTTCAGTTTCTGAATGTTTCTTCACGTTGCTATTCAAAATAGGTGGGGTCCACCTGTGATGATCTTTTAGAGAATTCATGCCATTCACCACTTTTGTATCGCTATGTTAGGACATGGGGTCAAATATGAGATGATTTGGTTAGTCGAGTAAGTCGTACGGTGTGTCCAATAGCAACCAACACTCACCGTTAAACTCCATGCACGAGAGACATAGGTTGCTGTGAAAATTTGAATGAATTGAGTTATTTTGTGTGAAGTCCACTTTACTACTTGTAGTTGTACGATCTGCTCTGTTCATTGTGTTTAACATGCTCTGCTAGGATTAAGGTCCAAAAATGGCGCAGATCTGTTGATCAGGTGGGCCATACTATCCGATCAAGCATTAATGGTGGCATGTAGTGGCATTCACTATTTACTAACTCGCCCTCCTTTTCTCAACCGGCATTCGACGCCAGTTATGTCGAAATGTGCTGTCCGAAGGTCTTGAAATTTGGTGAACATACATCATTTTTCGTGCTCTTTCCTATGATTCAGTTTGGGTCCCGATCTCCCGAGGATGAATAAGATGTTCTTTTAATGGCTAATATACTTCAAAATTCTAAAATAATATTTATACACCTCTAATCGACAAGTTACCGGGCAGTTTGGACTTAGAACCTAAGATCTTCATGATGATCGGTTTACCGTGATGTTCTTGTGGCCCGTTTGGCAGATCCGAATATGACTGGGGGTCAGATGCCTAGCTAAAAATAAGGAAATTTAATGGTTAGCACTCTTACTATGTATGTAGGTGGGTATATGGTCAATTTCGTAAACGAATAATATGTAAAGTGGGTTTAAGGAGGATTAGGGGTAAAGCATGTCTATCGTCAGATTAGAGTGTCTTATTCACACGTGTAGGTTTATCAGATTGTAATTCTAATGGTGAGTTAAGCATATTCATATGGTATGAACAAGATGAACGGATCAGAATCTTGGTCTGATAAGTGTACGGACAAATGTAGGGATTAAGTAGCTAAATTAATGTAATCTAAGGGCTGAATTTTGATGTGTACGGTTAATTTATGATAATTAGGCCTGGTATAAAGTTTCACACGAAATGGATCATGAGAACCTTGTGAGTTGGAATTCAGGGTATAGGTTGATGACCTTTTCATAATTAGACGAACCTGAGTCGTATTAGAGTTGTCGGCAGTGGTTTGGCCACACGGAGTGTTTGCGCACTCTATGTCGTTCAACCCAACGTGCGCTCGTGCTAGTCGAGTTCGTCAAGTAACCCGATTGTCCGATGTATGTTCACCATGTATGGACGCTACTGTTTGAATCTAGGGTACCAAACTTACCAATGAAATCCTATTAACCATGGTACCTTGATCCGCTAAGACTCATGAGTCGGACATAGTGGTATGGGACACCGTGGTCGAGCTGTCGGCCTATGCTGGGGTGACGAGCCTCCCCATAGTGACCAGTGAGCAACTAAACTCGTGAGCCGATTATGGTGGTATGGGACACTATATTCGTGCTGTCGGCCTACATTGATTGGTGACGAGCCCTTTGTAGTGACCTCGAGCATACCTGGATACCGCATTGAGGTGACGAGCCTTAGTGTAGTAACGAAGGTGTGATAGGCGTGCATTGATTGGTGACGAGCCCTTTGCAATGACCTGAAAACATATGATCGTATGAGATTGTCTAGGACTGACGACCCTAGAATGGATCACTATTTGGATGGTGATATGAGGAAGGTACCTTAGCTTCCCAACCCTGCTGTATGTAAAGGACTAATAACAACTTGGTAATCATGTTCATGCACCGCATTTGCATGTGCTTTGTAGACGTGGTGCACTTTGAGACAATGTCATGCGTAACATAAGATGAAGATGCTGAGGGTGTACGCGTGAGGGCACGCATCATTCTTCATACATTCTTGCATTAACAAGAGTACTTAGGACATGTTTGATTGTTCTGCTTTATCATTACTGCTTGATTGAACTGATAACATGTTAACCTTTGCTTTATTGTTCCACTGAGTTGATCACTCACTCCCACGTTCTGGGGCGGTGTTAAACACCCACCAGACTCTGTCTTAGTTGCTGATGTTGCAGATGTTGATGCAACCTTTGAGGCAGAGCCGGAGATCGAGGATGATGAGGCTGCTTTCTCTTTTATGCAGTTTTCAAACGGATTTTAGTGAGCCTTGTTCTGATGCACGGGATGCTGAGATTTCTTTGGGAATTAAATGATGTAATTTGATACTTGTAATTTGATAACAATACTTGTATTATGACCCGGTATATATATGTATGTCATGCCCTAATATCAAAAATCGGGCTCACAAAATTCCCGATTGCCGAATCCGGCGCCGACAGCCTCCGTAGAACCCCATTCTCGGCTCCCAGCGCCCATTCGTCAGGTTCCGATCCTGGGATGCTACGAGGAGAATTTTTTTTTTTAATATCAGTTTGATTCGTAATAAGGATAACTAAAGGCACAACCCACAAACAATAACCAAAAACTCCATCACATTTCCACTATGATAAAAAACTTTACAAGTACAATGAGCATAAAGGGAAATACAATGATGATGAAAAAAACTCCAAAATGATCTGCTACGTGCCCAAGCCTCAGCGCTGCTGCGGTCCAACGTCACCTACACGCAACGGTCGTGCATAAGCTTATAGAAAGCTTAGAGGGTGGTGAAAGTGTATGTTCAAGGTGGTAATGTAGTTATGCAGTATCAGAGTAATACGGAACATGCTGATGAATGCCAAGAATACCGTTAGCCGTACCAAGGCCATGTGGTGCAAAGAATGATGTCGGCCATACCAAGGCCATGCAATACGAAATGCAACTCAAGTATACAAATCCTCATCTAAGTCCACATATCGATACAGCTCAAAATCTGAAATATCACCGGGGTCTAGTACACTCCAAGCCAGATTGCTGCCCCATCGCGGGCAATAAGGTGAGTGGAAGAGACCTCACTATCCGCCTGCCAATATCGGGCTCGACTCGTCAATAGCAGACCTATTCCTCGAGCTGGTCAGACTCAGCCTAGCATTGCCCCCTACTCTCGGGCGGGTAAGGCTGCACCCCCTTCCAACCGACCACGACACAGTGGAAAGCACAACCATCTGGTAATCGGCACTCGATGCTCATGCACCCACTCGGTCTAGACGTTGGAGCAATCTCTTGGTACCATAAGGGTTTAGGGACTTTCACCTAGGGATATCTATTGTACCCCATGTAGAACAGTATTTCCGGTATCCAATCCTGCCAACCACGATACGTCTGTGGAGGCTATAGCCCTGATGTCGCTAGGGCGTACAATAACCATATCACACAATGCGAATACATGAATCACACTATCCAGTCATACAACAATCCTGCGCGTATCGTGCGCTCATGTAGGGTAACACCCCCTGTACGGGAGCCCCTAAACAATCTACCTGAAGGCATATGCTATGCTCAGTCATTTCTCATATCAAGCATACGTATGATGCATATGATCATGAATCATGGAACTAAACATGTTATATGGGATGGATGATGTTCATAACGAAGATGGGCCTAGACGGCCTACACATTACACGTATGGGCCCTAGGGGAAGTCATAATGCGGACATTTAACTAACACTATACTTGCAATGGGGATGTTAAACTGCCATTGCTCCCAAGGTATAGCCCGTCGTAAACATCATTACATAAATCATGTTGGGATTGCACATTGCAATGGACCTTAGGTGTATCCCATTGGGCCTTCAATACATCAAATGGGCCGTATCATATGGGCCTTATATTCATCAAGTGGGCCACATCTTTGGGCCACACCAATGGGCCTTATGTGCATTGCAATGGGCCACAACCCGTGGGCCTTAAAATGTATCAAATGAGCCTAATCTTATGGGCCTTATGTGTATCAAATGGGCCTCGCCAATTGGGCCTTATATGTACATCAAATGGGCCTCAACCCATAGCCCCAATACATCTTAATGGGCCTTAACCCATGGGCCCCTAATACATCAAATGGGCCTCGACCCATGGGCCTTACATATATATTAAAGTGGGCCTCAACCATGGGCCACAAGTAAGCTGAGATGGGCCTCCCACCAGCAGTAAATTGTATATAATATTATATATAATATATATACAATACATATAATATTATATATAATATAATATTTTATGTATATATATATATACACACACGCGCGCGCACATGATCACACATGCACACCCACTGTCCTTGGACGGTGGGGATAGAACACAAACATCACAGTGTGCTCCACCGTCGCCTGGACGGTGGCAATAAAACACATATCACTGTGGGCTCCACGTGGGGCCCACCATAACATTTATTTTCCATCCAGACCATTGATAAGGTCGCATGGACCTAGGTGAAGGGTAAAAAAAAATTTCATGTTGATCCTAAACTTCTGTGGGCCCAAAAGGGGTTTCAATGGTAGAGTTTCAATCCCACTGATTCCTACGGTGTGGGCCACCTGAGCCTTAGATCAGGTTGATTTTTGGAGTGGGCCCACGTCAGGGGGTAGCCCACCGATGAACGGGTCAGATGACAGATAAACATCAAAGTGGGGCCCACGGCTACAGCCGTGGGTGGCTGTACGTCCGCCTAGCCCACCCGGGCGCTTGTGCGCAGGCAGCGCTGCTGCTCTCTGACACAGCAGCGGCAGCTGCTGTAATGTTATTATTATTTTTTTAAATTTTCTGTTTTCTTGCGGTTTTCATAGGTGGGGTCCACATTTAGACAATCAACTTCGTCTAATGGCCCTCCATGGCTCCAGACAAGCAAAACAAGCCCAATATTGGACATATTTCGTCGTATAAAAGCATTAGGAAAGGTTTCAATGATGAAAACCACCATTTGCTACGGTATGGCCCACCAGGACCTCGGGTTGACACCATTTTTCGGTTCAACGCCTAAAATGAGGTTGGGGACGGAATGGACGGCGTGGATTGAAGACATACATCAAGGTGGGGCCAAAATAAGTGGGCCTCCCCCATTGGCTTGGAACCAAACTAACATTTGTGTTTTCCAATCAAACGTCCAGCGTCCCTGGACGCTGGACGGTCTGGCCATGCAAAGGTGGGCCTGTTTAGGTGGGCCACCAATGATGTATGGTGTGGGTACTACACATATAAGATGGGCCCCACTTATAAATGGTTTGAATAAAATACCTACCTCATGGTGGGGTCCAACCTAATGGGCCACATGACCATATTAACATAAGAAGAGAAAAAAAAGAAAAAAGAAAGGGAAAGAGAGAGATAGAGAGTGGGACACGTGTGATGGAGGGACCCCGGCACTATGGGCCCTCCCTTGCACTAAATCATACATCAAGTGGGTCCCATTATATGTGGGTCAATGAAATCGAAATCCAACGGTGGAGATCCCTTCTCCACTAAAATAGACGGTCTAAATGACCCTAAGTATGCAAGGAAAATAAATATCATGATGGGGTCCATGGAGAATGGCCCCATCATGGAATGATCATGATGATCCAAGTGGGCCATCGGCCACATCTTAGGGTCCAAAGTGAGATCCAAACCATTGATTGGTTGGCCCCACTTGGCCCATCTTAAAAACATTAAAAACTACCCTATCAAAGCACCCACCGCTTGATCTTCTTGCTCCCTTGACTTCCTTAGCTCCTTGTGCTTCTCTTTGATGGAGGAAGATGAGAAATGGATGGTTAGGATGGGAGATCTAGGGATAGAAAGGTGGGCCACACTTGAAGCTTGGAAGAGTTGGAGAGTTCATACGTATGGAATTTTTTCTTGCTTAGGGAGAGTTGAAAATGAGGGAGAGACTTGTAAAGAGAGAGAGAGAGAGGGAGTGATGGGTGATGGAGTGATGGATGTGGTGGTGATGGGTGTAAGAGCCCCTTTTTGACTTTTGTGGTAAAAGTTGTAAGAAAAGCATGGGTTGTAAGAAACTTTTTGACTTTTGGGACTTGCTTGGGAATGGGTGAAAGGTGATGTGTACTTGACATGATGGGATGGATGGGTTGATTGATTGATGAGACATCTTGTAGAGATTCTCTCGAAAATCGCACGTGCGGCGTTTTCCTCTCATCGAACGCTGGCCCACATCTCCCAACTAGGGTATTGCCTCGGCGCGCGAGTCGTGGCATCGGAACCGCTGCGACGGCGCGGTCGCTAAGGTACAAGTCCTGGGTTGAGTCGATTCAAGTTGACGGCATGAGAATCAAGGTCGCGCGCAAATACCGGTTATGGGTCGAAGGTTGCCGAAATTCGACCGGGAAGACTGCAGAAGCCTATGTAACGGTACAGTCTAGGATACGAGGCTTACAGTTCTCCCCTCCTAATAGAAATTTCATCCTCGAAATTTACATAATCATCGCAACTAAGCAGAACTCGTAAGGAAGAAGAAACATATCATCACTACATAAAATCAGAGATAACATACAACATACAACACAATCAATCATAAAAAAGATGGGGATAACGCTCTTGAATCTCGGCCTCACGCTCCCAAGAAGCCTCTTCAACAGAATGGTGACCCCACTGAACCTTCACCAACGGAATGACCTTGGTCTGGAGGACCTGCTCCTTCCGATTAAGGATACGGACTGGCTGCTCAATATAGGAAGCGTCCTCACGAACCTCTAACGGCTGCCAATCGATAACAGGAATGATGTCTGACCCACACTTCCTCAACATGGAGACATGAAAAACGTTGTGGACACCAGACAACTGAGATGGCAAGGCAAGCCGATAGGCCACGACGCCAACGTGCCCAGTGATCTCAAAAGGTCCTATGAATCTTGGGGCAAGCTTGCCCTTCGCTCTAAATTGAACTACGCCCTTCATGGGCGAGACCTTGAGATATACATGGTCCCCTACATCAAACTCCAAGGGACGACGCCGACAATCAGTAAAACTCTTCTGCTGGCTCTGAGCTGTGCGCATCCTCTGCCTGATGATATCAATAGCCTCTGACGTCTCCTGCACAAGCTCGGGACCTAGGAGACGACGCTCTCCAACCTCGGTCCAACAACTCGATGATCTGCATGGTCTGCCATATAGTGCCTCAAAAGGAGCCATGTCGATGGTCGCCTGATAGCTGTTATTGTATGCGAACTCAGCCAATCGTAGAAGATCATCCCAGTTACCCCCGAAATCAATCGTGCAGGCCTGAAGCATATCCTCAAGGATATGGTTGACCCTCTCGGTCTGGCCATCGGTCTGCGGATGGTAAGCGGTGCTGAGCTGTAAATTAGAACCCATCGCTCTCTGGAAGCTCCCCCAAAACTGAGACGTGAACCTCGGGTCTCGGTCAGAAACAATCGAGACTGGAACGCCATGCAGTCTCACAATATCCTCGATAAATACTCTCGCAAGCCGGTCCAAAGGCCAAGTTGCACGAATCGCAATAAAATGTGCCGACTTCGTCAGATGATCCACAACAACCCAGATGGCGTCATGACCGCGCTAAGTCCTCGGCAAGCCCATAATGAAATCTGTCGACACGTGCTCCCACTTCCACATCGGGACACTCAACGGCTGCAATAAACCAGGGTGTCTCTGATGATCGGCCTTGACACGCTGGCACGTGTCACACTCGGCCACAAAACTGGCGATCTGGTGCTTCATCCCCGCCCAAAAATACTGTCGCCTCATGTCGCGGTACATCTTCATCGAGCCAGGATGGATAGAAAATCGTGATCGATGTGCCTCGGTCATAAGATCTCTACGTAACTCAGGAATATCTGGGACACATAATCGGCCTCTGAAGCAAAGTCCACCATCTGAACCAATTTGCCAATCTGCCTGACTCTCAGATGCTGCCCCTGCTCGGTAATCCTGTAACGACTCGTTTGCCGGCTGAGCCTCGATCACCCTTGCAATAAGAGAGGGTTGAATCGACAGGCTCGATAACTGCACAATAGAAGACTGCAAGCCAAACTCAAAGTCGTACTCTGCTATATCCTCGAGCATCCGCCACTCCTGAATCATCATATGCGCCACCAGGCCTCGTGGCTGACGGGTGAGGGCATCTGCTACCACATTCGCCTTACCCAGGTGGTACTGAAGATCGAAATCATAGTCTTTCAGGAGTTCCATCCAGCGCCTCTGCCTCATGTTCAACTCAGACTGCGAGAAGAGGTACTTCAAGCTCTTGTGGTTAGAAAAGAGCTCGAACGTAACCCCATAGAGATAGTGTCTCCACACTTTCAGGGCGAAGACAACTGCAGCCAACTCTAAATCATGCATGGGGTAGTTCAGCTCATGGACCTTGAGCTGACGAGACGTAAAGGCCACTGGTCTCCCATGCTGCATCAGGACAGCACCCAAACCAATATGCGAGGCATCAGTAAATACAATAAATCCGTCACTCTCAGAGGGAAGAGTGAGTACAGGAGCAGACGTCAGACGGTCCTTTAACTCCGTAAATGCTCGCTCTCAGGCGTCAATCCAAATAAACTCTGCACCCTTCCGGGTCAACCTGGTCAATGGGGCTGCAATATAAGAGAAGCCCTCAATAAAATGCCGGTAGTAGCCCGCTAAACCAAGGAAACTGCGGATCTCGGATGCAGTCATGGGCTGGCTCCACTGACGTACTGTCTCAACCTTCGAGGGGTCTACTGCGACACCCTCCCTCGTCACCATGTGACCGAGGAACTTCACCTCCTCCTGCCAAAACTCGCATTTCTCCAGCTTCGCATACAACTGGTGTACGCGGAGGGTCTGCAACGTAACTTCCAAATGCTGCTCGTGCTCCTCACGGGTCCTTGAATAGATCAGAATGTCGTCGATGAAGACTATAACAAACTGATCGAGATACGGACGAAAGACCTCGTTCATCAACTGCATAAAGACCGCAGGTGCATTGGTCAGTCCAAAGTACATGACCTGAAACTCGAAATGACCGTAACGCGTCCTGAATGCAGTCTTCGGAATGTCCTCCTCTCAGACCCGAATCTGATGATAACCGGAATGCAAGTCAATCTTCGAAAAGAACTGTGCACCCTGCAGCTGATCAAACAAATCATCAATCCTCAGGAGCGGGTACTTGTTCTTGATCGTGTACTTCAGGGATTTACACATGTACACATATATTTCTTTAAGTCTCTGCTTGCGTTCTTCACTTATCCCTGATATATATTTGCTATTTGGCTTAATCTACTCCATATTTTATGCACTAATATAGACAACATACATCCATCATTAAATATGTTGTATGAGTGATGTTTTGGAACTCGGGAGCTGAGTTATGCTCGACCCCCGAATTTCAGGGTGTTACATGAACCTGATTTAAAATCTTCGGTTTGAGGTGAACCTGTTGTGAAACCTCCTTTAGTGAGATCCGGTACACTCACGGGTTGAGTGCGTCCGCTGGAAGTGGAGTAGATAAGTAGTCGAACCACTATAAAAATGACTGTGTTTAAGATTGATATTTGTCTTCCTGATTTCCTTAAATGCTTTCATATTTGATTATCTAAGATCATACCTCACACACAGTCACATCCATTATAAACTATGATTTGCATCTTATTTATCTTTCAATTAGTTTTATGATTGGATCCTCTATTTGGCTTGGAAGCCATTGGAGTTACTCTGAAGAAATCCTGATACACTCATATTTTTCAGGATTAGTTTGATAGGATTTAAAATAATCATAAAATAATAAAAAGTCCTATTCACCCCCCTCTAGGACATATTGGCATATTCCCACTTCAACCGAAGTGGTCATTACCGTAATTTCATTTGGTATCAAAGCAGGTCTCTCTTAAGGGCGTCACCGCCTAGAGAGTGATCTTGACTGAAGTTGATAATATGGCCAACGGAGAGGGCTCATCGGTCACTAGACCTCCAGTATTTGATGGACCAAACTATGCATACTGAAAGGCTCAAATGCATTACTTTCTGAGATCTTTGGATCATGATGTTTGAGATATAGTTGAAAGAGGATATGTGCCACCAACCGAATAAGTAGTACTTGAAAATGGCACAGCTATCACCGAACCAAAATCCAAAGAAATGTGGATATCATTCGATAAAGAAAAACAAACACCTGAAGCTAAAGCTATGAATGCTATCTACTGTGCTGTGTCCCAAGACATTTTCAATCAAATCAGTATGTGTGGGACAGCCAAGGAAGCATGGGATTTGTTGAAAACAACCCATGAAGGAACAAGCACTGTGAAGAGATCCAAACTGCAACTCCTAACATCACAGTTTAAAAGTCTCAGAATGGAAGAGCATAAGACCTTCATAGAGTTTTTCACAAAACTGAACATCATTTGCAACTCCATGGGTGGATTAGGTGAGAAAGTTTCGGTCTTAAAAATCTATAGGAAAATACTAAGATCATTACCAGAACAGTTCAATCCTAAAGTAATAACCATTGAAGAGTATAGAAATATAGATGAAATGAAAGTAGAAGAACTAGTAGGTTCCCTACAAACATTTAAACTACACTTCAAACAAAACCCTAAATTTAAAACTATTATCCTCAAAACTTCAAAGAATACAACAAATGAGGACATTGAAAGAGAAAGAGAAAATGAAGATGAAGAAGTGGCTTTGTTGGCTCAACGGTTCAAAAAATTCTTTTAGAAAAATCGTGGCCGTTCATTTAAAGGAAGACAGGTGGAGAACAAATATTTCACATGTAAATCTAGTAAAAGTCAAAGGAACAACAATGTTATACCTGTCAAAAGTTTGGACACCTATCTATTGAATGCCCAAATAGAAAAGCTAAGGAACAAGCAATGGCTGCCACATGGGATGATACAGAAGAGTCAAACTCAGAATCAAGTGACTCAGAGAGCGATGGAGACCAAAAATCTCTGAAAATTCTTATGGTCTCTACTACTTCAATCATTCCCATTGAAACTGAGAACGATGAAGAACCGCAAGCCACTGAATTATTTCCATCAGATAATGAGGAAACTGAGAAGGAAGAAGAAGCACAGGATAAATTACAGGATGCTTACAATCAACTCTACATTCATAGTATCAACATCCTTAAAAGGCTTGGAATATCTAAAAACAAAAAGGAATTGCTATAAAAAGACCTGGATAAAACTTTAAAAATTAATACACATCTAATTAATGATTTACAGCAATATCATTCAGATAATGATAAACTAGAAAGAATCAACATCTTCCTTAAATCTGAGTCTAAAAAACTAAACAAACAGGTTGAGCTATTAAAAGATAAAAACATGCTCCTTCAAAATGAAAATCACACACTCCTGTTTGATTTAGAAGAATCCAAAAAACTTACTAAGCTAAATTATAAGTTTTCTCAAAGTGGTGAGAAATTAGAAAAACTCTTACGTATGGGAAGACCCGGAAAGGACAAGAGTAGCTTAGGATATGATAAATTTAAAACAGAAACTAGAAATGCAGCACCAATGGCTGAAAAATCTGCTGCTTCAGGAAGTAAAACAAGAACCACTCCTGTTTGTCATTTATGTGGTGATTCTGGTCATTATAAGTTTAAATGCATGTCACCTAGATGGACTGAACATAATTCTGGTCAAAATCATACCGGTAAATATAGACCGACCAGGGGAACAATACAAAATGTCAGGAGTCCACCTAGGAATATGGATAGAAGAAATACACATCCATCACTACCTAGAATGACTAATAGAATGAAGGAGTTATTAAATCAAGGGGCTGAATTAAACAAGAAAATAAATGAATGTGGAAACACGATTCAGTTGCCTAACTTGATTAAAGAAACTACCACAGTTAAAAATCCTATCACAAAATGGGTAGTAAAAGAAAAGAAAAATTGCCTTGTTACTCACTCAAATCATATAACGGGCAATGATACTAAGTGGTACTTGGATAGCGGATGCTCAAGACATGTCACAGGTGATAAATCCCTCATTTCAAATTATTCAGATCTTAATGATGGGATAGTCACCTATGGAGACGGAAGCACCACTAAGGTAATTGGTCAGGGAATTATAAAAGGAATAAATTCACTCAAAAATGAGAATGCCTTTTGCATAAAATGATTAACGCATAATCTTCTGAGCATTTCTCAAATATGTGACAATGAGCATGTGCTTACATTTAACAAATAGGAATGCGAAATCCTTAACCTATCAGGAAAATCAGTGATGACGGGTTGCCGCACAAATAACCACTGCTATGTCATTAAAGGCAAGGGAAGAACTAATTCATATGCCTAGAAATATTGAGCATGGAAAAATAAGTCTAGGTCATCTAGATCTGGATAGCTGCTAAAATGATGCAATTTTACTGAACTCCTAATGATACATCTGAGGTTTCTCACCTCAAACTTTTTGTATATAAACATCTTGATGTTTATAATTTTGATTTATACAATGCATGCACAAAATTTTGCTGTGTATATTGTATGATTCAAAGATATACTATACTATACATGAAGGATTGTCGAAGTGCTGAAAAATGAAAAATACTCACCTTCGATATGTCTGTTGATAAGTCATGAAGTCTCTCGATTTAATCGACTAAAAATCGATATCATCGACGCCTCTTTGGAATGTGAAAAGCCACATGATCAAGAATTTTATCGAAGACATCCTCGATTTCATCGAAACAGTGTTCAATGATATTGAAGTATATCGCTCGATAAAAGGCGCTCGAGCGGGAAAATGGCATTTCACTTCTCAAGATCATTTTTCCTTCTTTCCTGCTCGTTCCTCTCAACCAGTCTACTTCAAGCTTCATTGGAGAGTCCCAAATGCCCTTCAAATCCAGTAATACCCTTCCATTCCCCACCTTTCATCAAGATTCCATGTAACGTCTCAGAAAAATTCGTACAAAGACTCGAGTACCACCTCAGGCAGAGATTACCCAGGACCAAAACCTTTAGAAATTAGGTTAATGTTAGCAAGTGATAAACTAGAGTACTTATGAAATTAGCACTAATCACTTTAAATATGATCTGCAAGACCCAAAACGTGCAGAATCATTGACGATACATTACCCTGAAATCTAGAATCCATCCTTAAACCCGGTTGCTCTCGGGAGCATATCGAAACTCCATATCAGACTTGGACCGCACGTCGAAGGTCCGATTACCCCGAAACTAAACGGATATGACCGTACTACTGGACTTGACAACCCCCTCAGAAATCAAGCCCTAACTGTGTCTAGAAATGCACAACTTGAGCCCGAAGTGAAGAGGGTGAGAAACATGAAAATATTTAAGAATAAAATTTGAATTTAAGTAATCTGAGTCGTGTCACTTATGGTCCAAATATAAGGATTCAGACCGTCAGAATCTGACCCAAATACACCCTCGGATCAGGAGATATGTCCCTCACATGTCGATGTACTTGTGGCCCTAATCGAGTGACCATGACCGCTGAACTGAAACTGGTCCGCCACGACTGATCTGTAAATCCGATCAGTACGAAAACTTAGCCTGACCTACATCCATGGTTAGGGAGCTTAAGTCTGACCACACGTGGAAAAGGGGTGACCAGAAGTGCTCTGTTGGACCAGAACGGCCCATATTTGGATATAACCTACGTATACCTTAGCCCTGGGGCCATTTCCATCAAACCTGGGCCTAGATAAGGACCTTAAACCCCCTTTCTCATATCTCATACGAATTTGAGAAACCCTAGGAGAGAGAGAAGAGAAAAGAGAAAGGAAAAGAGAGGAAGTAAGAGGGAGGGTTGGAAGATCTTCCTGGGATTCGATCCCATTGCTCCTCGGCCTTAGCTATCGCATCTACATCGCTATTCCGGTGAATTCCATTCCACTATTGGGCAAGGAAACCTAACCCTAATATGTTTTAGGATTTCTGATAGTGTAGGTTATCAAATAGCTAACCTAATTTATCCTATAGGTTGCCAAATTTGTCGTAGACAAAGACTTAGCCTTAAAACTGAGTTCGTTACAAGTCTACCGGTGAAAGGTGCAGACTATAAACATATAGGTTATGGTTTTCAAGGCTTTCAATATCGGTGAATGGTTTATTATTGATGTGGGTGCAATTTCACGTGCAAAATGCGATGTTTGTATTGCGTTTCTGATATATATGAACTATATTGAGATTTGTGTATTCCATGTATAGGTAGAAAGTATCGTATACGTATGAAATATGAACATGTGTTTGCCATGATTAATTGTCGTGTGTTTGTGCTAGTTATATGTGTAACAACTCCTTGGCGAAAGGATTTGTCCTAATATGTGCTATCACCAACATACGTCATGTATGCTGGAATATGTAGTCTAAGTGTTTGTAGAAATGTCTGAATGATCAAGTGTGTAATATATTATACTTTATATGGGCGTTGAGAAGAGATTCTCAACTACCTTAACGATGTGTATGATTTCCTCCATGTAACTTACATTCTTTGACTGCTTAACTTAGACATTGCTTATGCGTGAATTCATGTTTATGTTGAAATCTATCAAATGCTCACATGCTTATATGATTGGAATTGTTGATCCATTACTGTTCTGATTTTCTTGTATGAGTATCTATTATAATTGAATGTGTTTGGGACTACGGAATAGTCCAGGCAATCAGTAACAGGTCCTGATATGGTGGCTGAGGTTGTCTCGTCACATAGGACGTGATCGATGAATCCGAGCCGTACTTGGGTTGTCGGCGGTGGTTAGGCCACACGGAGTGCTCATGCACTTCATGTCAATTAACTCAACATGCGCTCATACTAATCGAGCTTGTCAAGTAACCCGATTGGCCCTATTGTATGTTTACCATGTATGGACGCTATTGCTTGAATCTAAGGTACCAAACTCACCATTAAAAATCCTTTTAAACCTTTGTACCTCAATCCGCTAAGACTCATGAGCCGGGCATGGTGGTATGGGACACCGTGGTCGAGCTGTCAGCCTATGTTGGGTTGAAGAGCCTCCCCGTAGTGACCAGTGAGCAACCCAGACTCGTGAGCTGAATACAGTGGTATGGGACACTGTATTCGAGCTGTCGGCCTACACTGATAAGGTGACGAGTCCTTTGTAGTGACCTCGAGCGTACACTAAGACAGCGTAGAGGCGACGAGCCCTTACATAGCAACAAGAGTACACTAGGCCTGCACTGATAAGGTGACGAGCCCTTTACAGCGACCTAAAACTGTATCATCATATGAGATTTACTAGGATTGACAACCCTAGAATGGATCATTGTTTGGGAATTGATATAAGGGAGGTGCCTTAGCTTCCCAATCCTACTGTATGAAAAGGACTAATAATAACTTGGTAAGCATGCTTATGCACCACATTACGTGTGCGTTTGGCGTAGCAGGTCAAACATTGTGGCAGTGTTTCATGTGCGATCGTAAGATGAAGTCGCTAAGGGAGCGTAGGCAAGGGCATGCATCATTATTCATATCATTCTTGCATTAATCACAGTACTTAGGGATGTTTGCTTATATTGCATTATCATTACTGCTTGACTGAATTGATAATATGTTAACCTTTGCTTTATTGTTCCACTGAGTTGATCACTCACTCCCACGTTCTGGGACGGTGTTCTGAACACCCACCATACTCTATCTTAGTTGCAGATGATGATGTGACTCAGGAGGCGGAGCCTGATTTCTATGATGATCAGGATGAGTTCTCTTATATGCAGTTCTCCGGGGGTTTCGCTTAGGCCATCCGGATCGGTGGGGACACAGGGTTTATTTTTGGTAGTTGAACTATTTGAAACTATTACATGTATATGATGACTCAGTGATGTATTCATACTCTGGAGACCGTTCGTGATCCTTTTGGCTCATACACATTTATATACCTTTTTCAGTCTTCCGCTTGCATTATATGAATTGAACTGGAGTATGAATTACTGTTTTGGTATAATCCCACTCATGATTAATGCACTAAAACAGACAACATTTAATCATCATTAAATATGTTGCATAAGTGATGCGTTGGAACTCGGGAGTTGGACTTTTACTCGACCCCCGATTTTTAGGGCGTTACAAGTTGGTATCAGAGCATGATTTAGATTTAACCGGACCTGGGTTATGGTCACATGATATACTCTGACGCATTTAGACCTAGGTGGGTGCAAGGAAAATGTAGATACAAGCTTAGGACTTCCAGTTTCGTAGATTGGTGAAAATCACCGAAATCGATCGCTTTGCTCAGGTCCGTACCCGTCTGTGATCACTTGAGGGGACCCCGGATCATCCCTCGACTGTCAATCCACGAGTTTAGATCATGATTTACCCAATCCCAGCCTTCGACAGTCCAAAAATGCGTAGTTACACCAGAAATTACATAAAATGACCCGAAACGAGTCGAAACGGAGTGAGGGGCCAAACGACACACCTCCAGGGGGACCCAGGGTGGGACCCACACCTTTTTGGGACCCAGGGGTAGGAAGACCTCGCCCAAAGGGCGAGCCCTCCCCAAAAGCTCCAGTGGTCGGCGAGGACCTCGCCGGTTTTGCAAGGCCTCACGCCAAACGGGCCCGGCCGGGTGGGCCGGCCCGGGCCGATCCTTCCTAGGTGTTGTGGAACCGACGTACGCAGGTGGGTTCTGATAAAAACCCTCCTACATGACCTCTCCTTCACAAACCACCACTCCAAGCTTTCCTTTCCTCCAAAAATTTTAGATTTTTCACTCAAATCCCTCCTTCAACCACTCCCTTTCTCATTTTCATGCAACCCTTGCACCACCCTCTCATAAATCCTCTACCACCACTGCCAACCCCTTCCTATTATCCCATTTGAGCTCTTAAACCCTCCCTTTGAGTCTCAAATTCGTGTAAGCTCATTCACCTCCTTGATTTCATCATTTTTCCTCTTTATTTCCCTTTCATTTGAGCCTACACATCCCCCTTTTGTAGCTCAAGATTCCAAAACCCAACAATCCCTCTCCTCATCTTCCCTATTCCTTCAACTTTCTTCATTTCTTCTCTTTTTGGAACATACAAATACCATTGTGTGCTTCAACACTCTTGTGAGCCTATAATCCATCTCATACCCACTTTTTCCTTCTAGTTCAATGGCTCTTTTTGAGCTTGTGGTGACTGGTTTCTCACTTTCCGCCCTTCTTTCTCTCATGGGAAAGAAAAGATCTCAAGAAGATGGGCCTAGTCGCCCTACTCGTTCGAGGAGACCAAGAGGTGCCGTCGCGAGTACGAGCGTCACTCGGGAGTTTCAGACTAAATGGGATCTTGATCCCCAGGCTCCCGTTGTAAGGACGCTGCTGACGGACCTGTTGCATGGAGTTTATGAGGGCCGTAAGGTCCTTTTTGAAGCTCATGTGGATGCAAGGCTATTTGGAGAATACCTCTTACTCGAGTGCCTGGAAGAGGCCGGGTGGGGTCCGCTATTTGAGGGCCACTACCCCACTATTGTGAGCACTGTTCGAGCTTTCTATGCCCACATTTGAGAGCCTACACTGGAGCCCTTGCAGTTCAAGATCCCTTGTGGAAGAGATCGGGAAGCCACCATCGACGTTGGTTTAGTATCTCGGCTTATGAATGTGCCTCTTGTCGAGGTACATGCAACTGAGAAGAATCTGAGGAGTGTACGTGAAAGCGATCGCCCCACACAGACCCTTTGTGGCCAACTGGTTCAGTGGCAATCCAACAATAGCCTTTTAGCGACCCATATGTCTGGCGACTTCCGTCTGCTTCACCATATCTTCACGTTCAACGTCTACCCCAGGTAGAGCAACCGCAGCGAGTGCACGCGCCTGATGGTAGTTTTTCTGTATCAAGTGGGGCAAGGAGAGAAGCTGTGTGTGCCCACTTATGTTCTACGACAGATAGTTCTCATCGCACGCTCTAACAGAAGGTTAGATTCGCTCCCATTCGGCCAACTCATATGCAAGATTGCACATGAGTTTGGCTACAGGCTAGGGGCGGAGAAGCCGGTGCCGATCCACTACATCAATGAAGCGACTCTCAATCAGATGGGAATCGGGCTGCGACAATGACAAGCCCTACTTGAAGAGAGTGAGGCTGAGACAGAGAGTGAAGAGGAAGAGAGTGAGGAAGAAGAGGGAGCTGAAATAGAAGAAGAGCAGAGCGAGGAAGAAGAGGAGGCCCAGGATACGGATGAGAACTCCCCTCATGCGGAATCGGAGCATGGCACTGTTCAAGCTCGCTTAGCTCAACTTGAAGAAGGTCAGGCTGTCATACGACAGGATATAATGGACCTTCGGGGCCTCGTGAAGCATAAGTTGAAGAAGGTGACTAACACTTTGAAGTCCATCCTGTGTTGCCTATAGGATACGTGTGCACCTCCTCCGTCGCCAGACTCGGATGCTTAGTCATCCAAGTCGTTGCCCCATAGTTTGTTTCGTTGCTATCGTAGAATGTTTGTGTTTTAATGATTAAGAGCTTAGTAGCATCGTGGGTAGATAATGTGTTTGTGTTTGGCAGTTGCTCTATGTTGGTAGTCTTGCTCTGTAATAGCTTTTATGCATTTCCTATCATGATTCATGTAATGTGTATTTCATGTATTGTGACAATTTTAGAAAATGGAATGCATGCGGTCTCTTTTGCTAAGAAGTTGTGTGGAATGCTTAAAGGATTGTGTATTGCTATGCTACCTCTTACCTAAGTGAACCTTATTTTCATATAGGAAATGTCACCTAAGGTCACGCGAAGCACGACACACCTCACACTTGTTGATTCGATGGATCAGGCCCCTCCTCAGAGTGATGGTCGTATGGACCCTGGTTTGGGCCCGGTTCGTGAGGCTATTCCTGAGCCTCGGCCTTCTACTGGTCCTACAGTTGGGCCGCCACCTTACCACTGATTCGTGATCAAAATCGTGCATCTTCTTCGATGCAGCATGAGCGTCAGTAGGCCCCACCTACTGATAGGTTGGATCAGTTGATGATGATGATGCACCAGCAGCACCAGCAGCTCTTGACCACGATTGCAGGGGCCTTAGCTCAGGGCGGAAGTGTAACTCCACCTTCACCATCTTTACATCCTGCTGAGACTACGGGGCCTTCTGCTCAGGATGAGGGTGTGCCCTCACTTGCACCTGCTATATATCCTACGGGGAATTTGGGTATGAGTGGCCTTCTCGAGCGATTCCAGCACTTGCGGCCTCCTACATTTGCGGGTTCTTAAAGACCCGAGGAGGCCGAATATTGGCTAAACCGCATCTCTAAGGTGCTGAGGATGTTACATTGTATAGAGCCGGAGTAGGTTGAGTTGGCCACCTTTATGTTTGAAAAGGAGGCCAGCTTGTGGTGGGTAGTGTCCTACGGACCATTGCAGTTGACTATGTATGGACGTGGGCAGCTTTTGAGTTCCACTTCCATGAGAAGTACTACCCCCAGACGTACCGGCATGAGAAGGAGAATGAGTTCTTGTGCCTCAGACAGGGAGGCATGTCAGTGACAGAGTACGAGCACCGATTTACAGAGTTGGGCAGGTACGTCCCTACAGTACTTACTGATGCGCAGATGCGGATGCGGCATTTTTCAAAGGGCTTGCGACCTGATATTCGCTCGAAGATGTGCTGTGCTAGCATACCCTCCTATGCTGAGCTAGTACACATGTCTATGATGGCGGAGCAGGATGGGGATCGATTGTCACGTTCTTGTGGGCCTATAACCCCTAGAACACGACCAGACTTGCCGAGCAGACCATTCCTTGGCAAGAAATCCCGTACTGACTCTCCTCCCAGGATCGCGGCGACACTAGTTCCGATGAGGTGACCTGGAGTGACGTGTACGTATTGTGGCAGACCAGGTCATGCTGCAGAGAACAATTTTGCACGTATGAGAGATAGTGGGTTTTCGCCACCACAGAGAATCGACCGTCCTCGCCCTCAGGCTCTATCGGCTCCACCCCTACAGACAACACCTATGCATCGTTCTTTTAGGCCCTCTGCACCTCGATCTAGGCTACCTCAACGGCCTATGGCACCCCTGCCCAATCATTTTTAGCAGGCTCGGGTGCATTCACTTACAACAGAGGCATCAGAGGCAGCACCTCTGCCACATATGACTTTTGATGTTACAGCACATATTCAAGGTACTCCAGTCTTTTTATTAGTGGACACCGGGTCCACTGTCTCTATCATATCGTGCGCAACAGTCAAGCGACTAGGGTTGGAAACTAGTCCTATGGTTGGGGTGAGAATCCTTACTGCCACAGGGACTTTCTAGGACGTTACCAGGATCTGTAAGGGGTGTTCGATAGATGTAGGGAGCGGGACAGCGCTCCTCGACTTGATTGTCACCCCATTACATCAATATGATGTCATTCTCGGTATGGATTGGCTCACAGAGATGGAGGCAGAGATTGACTGCGATTGTAGAGTGGTGACAGTTTATGGACTAGAGGGCACGACCTTTACTCTTCCAGTACAGGTCAGTTGGCCCTATCGCATTGATTGTTATGCTTTTATGTTGGAGGATGCTCATAGTCCAGCACTTGAGGACACTCCTGTGGTCCAAGAGTTCTCAGACGTGTTCAGGAAGATACCTGGACTACCCCCCCAGCGCGAAATTGATTTCACCATTGATTTAGCGCCTGGTGCGACGCCCATTTCACATCCGACCTATCGCATGCTCCGTGCGAGATGGAGGAATTAAGGAAACAGATCGACAATCTATTAGATGCTGGTTTTATACGACTCAGTGTGTCTCCATGGGGAGCACCTGTATTGTTTGTAAAGAAGAAGGATGGTTCACTACGATTGTGTATTGATTATCACAGGTTGAACCAAGTGACGGTGAAGAACAAGTATCCCTTGCCCAGGATAGATGATCTGTTCGATCAGTTGAAGGGGGCAAGGTATTTCTCGAAGATTGACTTGCAGTCAGGGTATCACCAGTTGCGCGTCAGGGATGAAGACGTGCAGAAGACGGCTTTCAGGACTAATTTTAGACACTATGAGTTTCTCATAATGTCGTTCGGCCTTACGAATGCACCGGCCGTGTTCATGGACTTGATGAACAGGGTATTTCAGCCATTCCTTTTTCGATTCTTCATCGTGTTTATTGATGACATCCTGATATATTCCAAGAGTCGGGAAGAACACGAGGAACACCTACGAGTAGTCTTGGATACTCTGAGGAAGAACCAGTTGTATGCACAGTACAAGAAATGCGACTTCTAGAAAGAAGAAGTTAAATTCCTGGGACATGTGGTGTCTAAGGAAGGGATAGTTATGGACCTTGCTAAGTAGCCGCAGTTCAGGACTGGAAGCAGCTCGGTTCGGTTACTGAGGTGAGGAGTTTCGTTAGCCTGGCAGGTTACTATCGCCGATTTATTCAGGATTTCTCGAAGATAGCTAGACCTATGTCTCAGTTGACACGGAAGGATCTGAAGTTCGCCTGGAATGAAAAGGCGAAAACAGCTTTTCAGGAGCTGAAGGACAAGTTGACGTCCGCCCCTGTGCTAGTATTGCCAGAGCAAGGGGTCAAGTATACGATACACACGGACGCGTCTCACGTCGGTTTGGGCGGTGTTTTGATGCAGAAGGACATGGTTATTGCCTACCTGTCACGACAGTTGAAGAAACACGAGGAAAACTACCCTGTGCATGACTTGGAGTTAGCTGCCGTTATCTTTGCTCTGAAGATCTGGAGGCATTACCTCTACGGAGAGGAGTTTGAGCTCTTTTGCGACCACAAGAGCCTTAGATACATATTCACTCAGCGGGACCTGAATATGAGGCAGCGACGATGGAAGGAGACACTGAAGGACTTCAAGTTCGAAGTCTCTTACCATCCTGGCAAGGCCAACCTTATGGCAGACGCACTGAGCTACAAGAAGGCATTAGCATTTGCGGCTCCGTTGATGATAGCAGAGTGAGACATGGTAGAGTTTGTGTGAGACTTTGAGTAGAAACGCATGGTGGAGGAGCCGTATGAGGGCATTGCACATATTTGAGTACAACCCCTCATTGATGACAGGATTATCGCAGCTTAGGCAGACGATGAGCTGTTGGTGAAGATGAGAAGGCAGGCTAGCAGCGATGAGGACTCAGCATGGAGCATTGGTACGGATGGGGGCTTACGTTACTGTGGCCGCTTATGCGTCCCGAACCTCCCTGACCTGAGAAAGGAAGTTCTTGAGGCCGCTCATGATTCTAGGATGGCTATGCATCCGGGCAACACGAAGATATATCGTGACATGAAGAGGTCATATTAGTGGGACAATATGAAGGCTCACATAGCAGATTACATGTCCCATTGTCTCATGTGCCAGCAGGTCAAGGCAGAGCATCGCCGACCTCGTGGTTTGCTTCAGCCCATGCCCATAGTAGAATGGAAGTGGGACTTCATCTCTATGGATTTCATCTAAGGTCTGCCAAAGACGAGGAAGGGTTATGATTCCATTTGGGTGATCGTGGACCGGTTGACAAAATCGGCTCATTTCCTCCCTATCAGAGTTTCGAACTCTGCAGACGAGTTGACCAGGTTGTACATCAAGGAGATTGTACATCTGCATAGAGTTCCTTTGGAGATCGTGTCGGATCGAGACACGCGATTTACATCTATCTTCTAGACTCGTATCCAGGAAGCGATGGGTGTGAAGCTGAAGTTCAGTACCGCATTCCACCCACAGACTGACGGGCAGACGGAACTGGTGAATCAGATTCTGAAAGATATTTGCGGGCCTGTGTGCTAGATTTCAAGGACAGTTGGGATGACTGTCTTCCCTATGCAGAGTTCGCCTATAATAACAGCTTCCAGGTGAGTATTGGCATGGCTCCTTACGAGGCACTGTATGGGCGCCCGTGCAGAGCGCCGCATTGCTGGGCAGAGGTTGGCGAGAAGAGCTTGATTGGCCCAGAGTTAGTACATGCGACCTCAGAGAAGATTGACATTATCAGGCGCCGACTACTGACAGCGCAGAGCAGACAGAAGAGCTACGCCGATATGAGGCGGCGACCGCTAGAGTTTGAGGTCGGAGACCATGTATTTCTCAGAGTTTCCCCTATGAAGGGAGTCCTTCGGTTTGGCAAGAAGGGGAAGCTTACGCCTCGATTCATTGGCCCATTCCAGATACTGGATCGAGTGGGAGCGGTAGCGTACTGCCTTGCTTTGCCCACACCACTTACGGGCGTGCATAACATATTTCATGTTTCTATGCTGAAG
Source organism: Magnolia sinica (assembly GCF_029962835.1). Classification (NCBI taxonomy): domain Eukaryota; kingdom Viridiplantae; phylum Streptophyta; class Magnoliopsida; order Magnoliales; family Magnoliaceae; genus Magnolia; species Magnolia sinica. Next base: position 35,174,745 of record NC_080583.1, read on the forward strand.
AAATACGTTCCCGATCCTTCTCCACATGATCAGATTGGAGTAGGTACAGTTGAGCGAGGATGCTACATATGTACTGCGACCGACGCGTATCCTAGATAGGAAGGAGCAAGTATTGCATAGCAAGGTCATTCCACTTGTGAAAGTGCTGTGGATGCATCACACAGAAGAAGAGGCTACTTGGGAGACAGAAGCCGAGGTTCGAAAGAACTACCCTCAGATTCTCGAGGAGTATGAAAATGTACTAATTTCGAGGACAAAATTTTTCTTTAAGGGGGGTAGATTGTAACGTCTCGGAAAAATTAGTATAAAGACCCGAGTACCACCTCAGGCAGAAATTGCCCAGGACCAAAACCTTTATAAATTAGGTTAATGTTAGCAAGTGCTAAACTAGAGTGCTTATAAAATTAGTACTAATCACTTTAAATATGATCTGCAAGACCCAAAACGTGCAGAATCATTGACGCTACATTACCCTGAAATCTAGAATCCATCCTTAAACCCGGTTGCTCTCGGGAGCACACCGAAACTCCGTATCGGACCTAGACCGCACGTCGAAGGTCCGATTACCCCGAAACTATACGGATATGACCGCACTACGGACTTGACAACCCCCTCGAAAATCAAGCCCTAATTGTGTCTAGAAATGCACAACTTGAGCCCGGAGCGAAGAGGGTGAGAAACATGAAAATATTTAAGAATAAAATCTGAATTTAAGTAATCTGAGTTGTGTCGCTTGTGGGCCAAATATAAGGATTCAGACCGTCAGAATCTGACCCAAATACACCCTCGGATTAGGAGAAATGTCCCTCACATGTCGATGTACTTGTGGCCCTGATCGAGTGACTGTGACTGCTGAACTGGAACTGGTCCACCATGGCTGATCTGTAAATCTGATCAGTACGAAAACTCAGCCTGACCTAGATCCATGGTCAAGGAGCTTAAGTCCGACCGCACGTGAAAAATGGGCCACCAAAAGTGCTCCGTTGGACTGGAATGACCCATATTTGGATATAACCTAAGTATACCTTGGCCCTGGGGCCATTTCCATCAAACCTGGGCCTATATAAGGACCTTAAACCCTCTCTCTCATATCCCATACGAATTTAAGAAACCCTAGGAGAGAGAGAAGAGAAAAGAGAAAGGAAAAGAGAGGAAGTAAGAGTGAGGGTTAGAAGATCTTCCTGGGATTCGATTCCATTGCTCCTCGGCCTTAGCTATCGCATCTACATCGCTATTCCGGTGAATTCCATTCCACTATTGGGCAAGGAAACCTAACCCTAATCCATTTTAGGATTTCTGATAGTGTAGGTTATCAAATAGCTAACCTAATTTATCCTATAGGTTGCCAAATTTACCGTAGACAAAGACTTAGCCTTAAAATTGAGTTCGTTACAAGTCTACCGGCAAAAGGTGCGGACTATAAACATATAAGTTATGGTTTTCAAGGCTTTCAATGTCGGTGAATGGTTTATTATTGATGTGGGTGCAATTTCACATGCAAAATGCGATGTTTGTATTGCGTTTCTGATATATATGAACTATATTGAGATTTGTGTATTCCATGTATAAGTAGAAAGTATCGTATACGTATGAAATATGAACATGTGTTTGTGCTAGTTGTATGTGTAACAACTCCTTGGCGAAAGGATTTGTCCTAATATGTGCTATCACTAACATACATCATGTATGCTAGAATATGTAGTCTAAGTGTTTGTAGAAATGTCTGAATGATCAAGTGTGTAATATATTATACTTTATATGGGCGTTGAGAAGAGATTCTCAACTACCTTAACGATGTGTATGATTTCCTCCATGTAACTTACATTCTTTGACTGCTTAACTTAGACACTGCTTATGTGTGAATTCATGTTTATTTTGAAATCCATCAAATGCTCACATGCTTGTATGATTGGAATTGTTGATCCATTAATGTTCTGATTTGCTTGTATGAGTATCTGTTATAATTGAATGTGTTTGAGACTATGGAATAGTCCAGGTAATCGGTAATAGGTCCTGATATGGTGGTTGAGGTTGTCTCGTCACATAGGACGTGATCGATGAAGTCGAGCCGTACTTGGGTTGTTAGCAGTGGTTAGGCCACACGGAGTGATCACGCACTTCATGTCGATTAACTCAATGTGTGCTCGTACTAATCGAGCTTGTCAAGTAACCCGATTGGCCTTATTGTATGTTCACCATGTATGGATGCTACTGCTTGAATCTAAGGTACCAAACTCACCATTAAAAATCCTTTTAAACCTTGGTACCTCGATCCGCTAAGACTCATGAGCCGGGCATGGTGGTATGGGACACCGTGGTCGAGCTGTCGGCCTACGCTAGGGTGACGAGCCTCCCCGTAGTGACCAGTGAGAAACCCAGACTCCTGAGCCGAATACGGTGGTATGAGATACTATATTCGAGCTGTCGGCCTACACTGATAAGGTGATGAGCCCTTTGTATTGACCTCGAGCGTACACTAAGATGGAGTTGAGGCGACGAGCCCTTACGTAGCAACAAGAGTACACTAGGCCTGCATTGATAAGGTGACGAGCCCTTTGTAGGGACCTAGAACCGTGTCATCATATGAGATTTACTAGGATTGACGACCCTAGAATGGATTATTGTTTGGGAATTGATATAAGGGAGGTACCTTAGCTTCCCAATCCTGCTGTATGAAAAGGACTAATAAAAACTTGGTAATCACGCTCATGCACCGCATTACGTATGCGTTTGGCATAGCAGGTCAAGCACTGTGGCAGTGTTTCATGCGCGATCGTAAGATGAAGTCGCTGAGGGATCGTAGGCGAGGGCATGCATCATTATTTATATCATTCTTGCATTAATCGCAGTACTTAGGGATATTTGCTTGTATTACGTTATCATTACTGCTTGACTGAATTGATAACATGTTAACCTTTGCTTTATTATTCCACTGAGTTGATCACTCACTCTCACGTTCTGGGACGGTGTTCTGAGCACCCACCAGACTCTGTCTTAGTTGCAGATGATGATGCAACTTAGGAGGCGAAGCCTGATTTCTATGATGATCAGGATGAGTTCTCTTATATGCAGTTCTTTGGGGGTTTCGCTTAGGCCATCCGGATCGACGGGGACACAGGGTTTATTTTTGGTAGTTGAACTATTTGAAACTATTACATGTATATGATGACTCAGTGATGTATTCATACTTTGGAGACCGTTTGTGATCCTTTTGGCTCATACACGTTTATATACCTTTTCCAGTCTTCCGCTTGTATTATATGAATTGATCTGGAGTATGAATTACTGTTTTGGTATAATCCCACTCATGATTAATGCATTAACATAGACAACGTTTAATCATCATTAAATATGTTGCATAAGTGATGCGTTGGAACTCGGGAGTTGGACTTTTACTCGACCCCTGATTTTCAGGGCGTTACATTCCATCTTACTCTTTTTGGGTATTTCCTATTTTTCTAGAGAAGTTCTGTCAGGTCATCTCCAAATCCTTCTCTGTTAATATTGGAAAATGGGCAAGGACAAAGGGAGATCGTCCGGTCATGGAGAATCTTCAAGATCCTCTAGGTAAAAGGTTCTTTCTCTAAGAGAAAGGGCAAGAGCTCCTGAACATGAGACTCCCACTCGCTAGCGAACATGACAGACATCACGCGGCGGGTCTCAATCCGAAGCACCAGCCCCTCCTCCAGCATAGGTGAACCTGATGCTGGCCAAATACACTAGACGGAAGTTAGTTCTTGAAAGGAGGGTAGATAGGGAATGTTTAAATCTCTATAATCTGGAACCCCTATTAGCAAAAATTGGGTGGCTACCTCTCCTCAATTTTGGGGGTCCCTATCATTATGATCGGACCTACCATTTCTTTGCTTCCTGTCATTCGCCAGTGTCTGATCCTCCATCCATCACGGTTTCTATTGATGATGATGATGTAGAGATTACTCCTGCAGCAGTTGCAAACATCCTTAGGCTTACTCTATCATCAGTCGGTCTCCCTGACATGGACTTCGAGAATGTTGAAAGCCGGTCCATGGTTACAAAATTTCTCTATCATGGTTGTGATTTTCCCTAGTACCAAGGTAATGCACTTAAAGCTAAATTCATGGAACCATGATATCATGTTCTTCATGGCATCTTCGCCTCCAACATCTATTCTCGTAGTACTAATCATGCCGATCTCACTGGATTTATGACCATGATAGTCTATTCCGTAGCCTTAGGGATCAAAATCTGCCTTCCTACCCTGATTGTGCATCAGCTAGTATATGCAATTCATACGTCTCGGGATGTTCATTTGCCCTATCCTTGGTTCATTCACACTGTATGCAATGCGATTGGTTTTCCAACAACTAATGACCCGAAACTTTCCCTTCAACACTTCAACAAGAATAATATTCAAAGGATGGACTTGAAGTTTCACAAATTTCCAGAAGACCAACCCGAGGAAGGAATTCAGGAAGAAGAAGAAGGTGGTGTAGGTGATGCTCCAACTGAAGGTGCTAGAATGGCTGAGGGTGACCCTCTTGAGCCCCAACAAGTTTCGTTCTCATTTGAACTAGGGCATGCAAAAAGGTTCAAACTTCATCAGGATAGAATTGGTGCAATATAGCGAGATGTCACCCAGCTAAAGGAGTTCATGAATGCACGGTTCACTGTCTTGGAACGAATGGTGAATAGGGTGCAGCAGATGGTGCAACAATTGGTGGATCTGATCACCTGCAGACACGACGATACAGCATCGTCCTCCTCTGCACCTCCGCCATAGTATGTACAATCTATGTGCCATCACATAGACCCTACTCTCATCTCAATGTACGGGCATGGGTATCTTTTTGAATGCCCTACGATCACATGAGTGTATGTGTTGGTTTACTAACATGCATAGTCTGACAAGTTTTTTATTTTTGGATACGTATATGCCTATGGATGGGCTAGATACTTGCGGTTGTTTTTGGGTGCCCATGGATGGGCTTGATATTTTTTTTGGGGATGAATGTTATACCACTGCCAATCTTGGTCAATATATACTTTTGGATATTTTGGGCTATGGCTACTTACATCTCATATATCTTACTGCCATTTTAATTTGGTCTGCCTTGAATGATGCTATCAACTGTGAATCTTATCCTTATTTTCTTGCTTTATCTGGTTTATATGTACTATGGTTTATGATGCTTGATCTTTATGCTCATACTATTAGCCATCACAGCTTAGCTTGTTTTTGAACTAACATGCTTTCAAGGGGTATTCTTTTATATTTACTCTGCTTATGTCGTGCATTTTGGTTCTCCCAATTGCTTCAACTTCAGTCAAAATCAACTGTTATGTTATTCTTTGCCAATGACTGACAAAAAGGGGGAGAAAAAATCCACCCCAAAGGAAAATTGTGTGTATCTGTTTGTGGATGGTGGTGCAGATGTTAGGGGGAGCAGCTGCAAGATGACAAGGGGAGATTGCTGTTAGGGGGAGCAGCTACTGATGTGTGTGTGTGTGCAAACTAGATAACTTTGTAAAATTGTGTAAAGTTCATGTACACACAATTTAGGGTGTTTATCTAGAAGTTGTTCTATGGTGATTTGGTGTTTTGTCACGTAATTGACAAAGGAGGAGATTGAAAGTGCCCTGGTTTGTCAATTAGTGTGAGCGTTGAGTCAGTTAGACAGAGGAGCCCCATAGGAAGATTGATCAAGCATCGCCTCAACTGGATGTGTGCTAGAACTCGCCACAGGTAAATCTTAGCCTCACATCCCATGTCCCAAAACACCAGGTAATCCCTTAAAATTGAATAAAACACCCTAAGTTTTTATGGTTAGAAAACTTTCCCAAACTTTAAGAAAAATCTTTAAGTTTTCTACCTTTGTCGATTTATCGATACATATGTCCAAAGTTCTACTAAGGAAAATCATGCAATCTTCGTTATATCGAAGCGCTCCTCGATATCCTTAGAATTCAAATCTCGAGGATATCGGAAGCCCTTCGATGATATTTGATTGGACACACATTTCTCCAGCAAAGTTTTTCAGGTTGTTTCTCTTGGATCGAGGGTCACTCGATAAAATCGATATTCAAATATTGATCATATCGAGGCATGGTCGATGTCATTAAATATGGACACAAACTGTCCAACAAGCTTATAGGAAAATTCTTTAGAATTATCGATGAATTGACACTACCCTCGATATCATCGATATTCAAATTCCGATGATATCGAGTGATGCTCGATCATATCTTATACCTGAAATATTTTAAAGGCAATTGCTCTCACATTTTTAAATGTTGAGGAATCGAACCTCGTGTTGATGAAATCAAAGTTCAAAATGTGATGACATCGACGCACGTTCGATTTCCTCGACTAGCTGGTAAGAGGTTTTAAAAGTGTTTGATATTTGAGTTCGTATCATCGTAAGGCCAGTTGATGTTATCGAGAGTATACGCTTGATGATATCGAACTCTGTTAAAAATGTGACCGTTTTATATCCGTTGGAACCTTTTGCTTATTTAATGGAGCTTGCCCTTGGTTGTTGGATAGAGAAAATAGAGAGTGCTTTTGAGTGTTTAACCGTAGATCATATACCCTAAGCCTTTTCTCTCATGGAAGTTCATTCTCCAATCCACCCTCATCAATGACATTCAATAGAGTGGATTGGGGAATGAACTTCCGCATTCAAGGATCTTGCAGCTACCACCTTAATGGAAAATCATTAAGCTGGAATGCCTTGAATGCATAAGATGATTGGAATCGCTCTTTCTCTGATATAGGAAAACATTTAATAGAGCAGGATTCCATCATAACCTTAACCTAACCCGTCGCCATGTATTGGGACATCTTTTGAGTTGCGGTTCAAGGAAATAGAAGATTCTTCGACAACGCACTGAATGGGGCTCATCTACTTATCTGTAAGTCATTAGAGTCCAGAGGACCCTTGTGATCATTCCTTCTGTAGGATTAGGTCTAAGGTGTTTCTCACCTTTTGCAAGTCCTCATAAGAGGCCTCCGACAGGAGTGTACGTGGGGGTTCTTTGTGTTGACCCTTGCTCTGTGGAGAGCATAAATTGGTTAGAGGTGAACCAGTTTAAAACCTCTGATTAGGGGTGAACCTATTGTGATACCTCCGTTAGGCTCCTTGTGTGGACCTTTGGCTTGTGTGGCCTAAAATCGGGTGTTGTGTGTTGACCCTTACTCATGGGAGCATAAAGTGTGTCGTGTAGACACGATGTGTCAGCCTAAGTGTAGGTTGTACTGGTTAGAGGTGAACCTGATTTAAAACCTCTGGTTTGATGTGAACCTGTTGTGAAACCTCCTTTAGTGAGATCTAGGACACTCAAGGGTTGATTGCGTCCACCGGAAGTGGAGTAGACAAGTAGTCGAACCATTATAAAAATGACTGTGTTTGAGATAGATATTTGTCTTCCTGATTTCCTTAAATGCTTTCATTTTTTATTATATAAGATCACACCCCACACACAGTCACATCCATCATAAACTATGATTTGCGTCTTATTTATCTTTCAATTAGTTTTATGATTGGATCCTCTATTTAGCTTGGAAGCCATTGGAGTTACTCTAAAGAAATCCTGATACACTCATATTTTCTCAGGATTAGTTTGATAGGATTTTAAATAATCATAAAATAATAAAAAGTCCTATTCACCCCCCTTAAGACATATTGGCATATTCCCACTTCAATTGAAGCGGTCATTACCATAATTTCATCAACCCTTGACAATGTAATGCCTCTACTGAGTAGTAACAATGAACGGAGTCTTCACATCAATGTGCCTATTGATCCGCAATTTGTCTGTGTAGGGCAAGGCGAGATGTATCCAGTGACAATTGACTCTCACCAAGGTGAAGAGCAAGAGATCATATTTCTTTCTATTCTAAGCGAAGACGAAGGAATCATTGGGTGTATCATCACAGACCTCAATGTGAAAAATGAGCCTCTCTCAACTGACTATCTCAACTCTCTGAAAGATCGTTTGGCATATTTTGCAGATTCAAAAGATCCCATGATAAAAGAAATAATGGATGCCTGACAAAACAATACCTCGGTGGTTGTTATTGACCGAGAGAACCCCTTATTCTAAAGCCCCTCCTTCCACAGATCTTAAATGTTTACCATTAAGGAGGGAGGAGCTGAAAGTTGAACCAAAGCCTGAAACTTTAGAATATGTTGAGACTACATCACCTATTGAGAATTTCTCTGAATTTTATCTACTTGTAGTCTCTGATTCACCATGTTGCGCTAACTCTGAAACTTTCTCTGTATCAGGTGAATCATATGTACTTTGGACACCTCAGAAGATTAAAAGGAAACTTTATGCCGAGGTCCACAAATTTCTCTAGAAAATTATGCTCCAGGGCATCCAAACCTATTCCAAAAAAGGGTTTTGGATGATCTTGCTACGTAACCTACTGAGAAATTTATCAAGATACTAGCTTGAGAAGGAACCTTGTGGCATGACTAAGTAGTTTTTTCCTATTTTCCTAGTTAAGTTTATTGCTTTCAAAGAATTTAGGATTTGGATAGTTTACTTTTCACCGTTTAGGATAGTTTGCTTTTTGCTGTTTAGGAAAGTTTGCTTTTTGATGGCTTAATTCTTGTGCTAACCCATCTTCACATTGAGATATTTTGTAAAAAATCTCACAGAATTCCTTCTTCAGGTACTGCCTTTCCACCACTTCCTTTTTCTTTTCGTTGCCTCATTTGCATTGAATGCTTATCTCTTTTACATTGAGGACAATGTAGATTTTAGGTTGAGGGGTGTGGATTAGGCAAGCTAATCAGTTGTTTTCTTAGTCTTTGGGTGAAATGTGAAAAATTGAGAAAATTTTCTGAAATTTCTGTAAATTTAAGTAATCTCGAAGTTAATTCATGAATTATAATTACAAGATACTTAATATTGATGCCTTATGTCTCTTAGATTTTAGTCACTTGGTAGATCTCAAAATTAAGTTAAGCCATTGATCCTCGATTAGAAGTTTTAAACATTGATTGAGTCATGATTTCACATGTCACATGCAGCTTACACATTCAAGTATCAGTTTGATATTGAATTGTTAATTTGATGATTATTAAGCATGGAAGGAAATAACCTGGGGAATTTGTCAATCATGTTCAATGGGAAGAATTGAAAAGAAAGAAAAAGAAAATACCTAGCTAAAAAACAGTTGTCGTCGAAAATGGCTACCTATTAAAGATCTTTAAAAAGGGTGACATAGCATGAAAGCCATCGATGGAAAAATCAAAAGCTGGAGGAATAAAAGAGGTAACTAAAAGATAAACTGTAAGGTAAGTTTTGGTTTAGGTTTTGGTTGTCTTGAATGCTCTTTTAATTATCAATGTTATCATGAAAGTGATGAATTGAACCTTTGATTGTGATAAGTTTAGACTTCATTATACACTCATGGAACTCAATGTTTAGAATTGTTCTAATTGGAGGAGTAATGCTTTGAACTTGATTATGAAACTTACCGAGTGCTAGAGTTTAGGAGAACGTAATGCACAACATTGATGTATTTTAGAATTCTATTATCTTGATTGTTTTTTTTAAACCACTTGAGCTTATAGAAATTATCCGGTGGTTCTCGAAATATTTTTTGCATACTTTGCTTGGGACTAGCAAAATTCTGGTTGGGGATTGTGTTGAGGGTCAAATATTGCATATTATCCCCCATTTATATCTTGGTTTTATGAACATGATAATGCTTAATGTTCTATTTTACTCATGTTTGTGTTGCAAGATGAATTTAAGAGCTTGGATTGAAAAGAGTGCTAAAAGCATGGATTTGATGCTGAAGAATCACCAAGGCAATGGATGGATCTTAGGAGACCAAGATTGAAGAATTCACATGCCAAAGATCGAAGAAAACCAAGTGAGGAATGAAGAGAATTAAAGATTCGAAGTGAAGAAAAGGAATCTTGAAATCGTCCTGAAAAAGCATATTCAGAAACTTTTGGTCTTTCTGTGAAATTGTGCAGAGTGAAGTCTATTTTAGCAAACTGTGAAAATTTGAGGCGGTTTCTAGAGTTTTCCAATTAAGTGCGAAAGTTGGAGTTCCACAACTATAAATAGGACTCCTCAGGATGTTCCTAAGCATCTTCTAGGGTTTAAGGAGTGGAGCAAAAGGGTGGAGAAGTCGTCACCAAGAGTTTTTCTTCTTCTTCCTTAGTTGTTTTCATATTTTTCTTAAGAGACTTTGGTCCAATCATGTTTATGGTTGGCTAAACTCCTTAGCTAGGGCTAAGAGGTGAAGCTTGTAGCATGATGAGATGTTTCTATTGCTTTGATACATGTTTATGTTAAACTCCATAGATTCTAATTTGATATTTAAGGAATACTTTCAGTTTTTAATGGTTTATTGTGACTCCAATTACAGTAGATCTGTAATAGCTTTGAGTATTTTCTTTTCCTAATTTGAGATTGTGAAATTATTAAGTCCTGTTATTCACCATCATCCCTTGGGCTTCGTAGGGTGATGGAATCCTTCATAATCTTCACAAGTCTCTTGCTTTGAGATTATGGGATTGGTAAATCCTATTGTTTTCTATTGTCTCTTGGGCATGGTTTGGTGATGGAATCCCTGCCAATTATCATAGTTCTCCTCCTTTGAGAATTAAATCAATGAAAGTTTAGATTTGATTTTATTAATAGATCTTTCAATTGGATAGGATAAGACTCCAATTCCAATTGTGCTACTTGAATCAAGTAAGAGGGCTCCCTGATCACTATAAGTGGATCCTTGGCACCCTAGTTCCCACCTTCAAATTCTTAGTTTTAATTACTCTATTCACAATTACTCTCTAAAAAACTTCAGAATTAGTTTCACATCTTTTTGTAGTTCTACTTCTAGTTAATTTCAGAAATGTATAAGTTTCAGCCCCTGTGGATTCGACCTCGGTCTTACCGAGATTATTACTATGTCGCGATGCTAAACTCTGGATTGTGAAGAGAAATGACACTTTGGTGTTCATTATCTGACACACATCTCCTTAAGATTTGGTTTGGGTAATATTTAAACAAATACAGATCATTTCAGAAGAATTTGTGTACCTCAGTGAAAAATTTCTTCTTATCTTGCACAATCCAATATATTGGCGTGAAACTTGTGGTAAGATAATTAACAATATCCGCAAACCAAGGTGAATGGGAGACTTTAAATAGTTGTTCACCAGGGAATATGTCATTTATATTCGTCGTCTCAAGGGAATTAGATAGGTCAAGGTGGGAAAGATGATCAGCCACTCCGTTCTCTACTCCCTTCTTATCTTTTATTTCTAAATCAAATTCTTGGAGTAAGAGGATCCATCTTATCAAGCGGGGCTTAGCATCATTCTTAGGAAGAAGATATTTGAGCGCCGCATGATCTGTGTAGATGATCTTGGATCCAATCAAATAGGACCTAAATTTGTCTAAAGTGAATACAACAGCTAAGAGTTCCTTCTCCATAGTTGAGTAATTCACTTGGGTAGGATTTAGAGTTCTACTTGCGCAGTGTATAACATAGGGCTTCTTCTCTTTTGTCTGGCCTAACACTACCCCAAGAGCATAATCAGATGCATCACACATAATTTTAAAAGGAATGCTTCAGTCGGGTGGCTGCATGATAAGTACAGTGGTTAATATGCCCTTGAGCTTATAAAAAGCTTCCTGACATTGCTCAGTTCACTCGTATGGTACATCCTTCTAAAGCAGATTGCATAAAGGATGAGAGAGGTGAATAAAGTCCTTTATGAATCTCCTGTAAAATCTAGTGTATCCTAAAAAGGATCATACGTCTAGTATGTTCTTGGGTGGAGGTAAGTTAGAGATAAGATCAATCTTAGCCTTATCTACCTCAATTCCTTTGGACGAGATGATATGCCTAAGGGCAATCCCCTTACGAACCATGAAATGACAATTCTCCTAAGTTAGTATTAAATTCTTTTCCTCACATCAGTTTAGCACACATTTAAGATTCTCCAAACAATCGCTGAAAGATAGATTAGAGATATAGAAGTCATCCAGAAGACCTCTAAATATTGCCCCAGCATGTCAGAAAAAATACTCATCATGCATTGCTGAAAAGTGACGGGGGCATTACACAGTCCAAATGGCATCCTTCGATAAGCAAAGGTGCCAAAGGGACATGTGAATGTGGTCTTTTCCTAATCTTTAGGGGTTATCTCTATCTGGTTGTAGCCTGAATATCCGTCAAGGAAATAGTAATAAGAATGGCCAGCTAGCCTTTCCAAGATTTGTTCAATAAAGGGCAAAGGAAAGTGGTCCTTCCTTGTGATGGTATTCAATTTCTTGTACTCAATGCACATTGTCTGACTATTCGTAACTCTAGTTGGCACGAGTTCATTGTCAGCATTGGCTATGATGGTGATTCTGGACTTCTTAGGAACCACCTGAGTTGGATTCACCCATTGACTATCGGATATAGGGTATATGATACACACATTTAATAGCTTATGAACCTCGGCCTTAACTACTTCCTTCATATTTGAATTTAATCTACGTTGTGGTTGCCGAGAGGTCTTTGTATTATCCTCTAGATAAATGCGGTGAATACAAATCAAATAGTCAATTCCCTTGAGGTCCCAACTGACCATCCAAGGGCTCCTTTGTGCTCAATGAGAGTAGAAATAAGCATACTCTCCTGTTCTCGCTCAAGGTGGGAAGAAATCACCATCAGGTTTGTCTCATTTTGACCTAAATAGACATATTTCAAATCAGAGGGCAAAGGTTTTAGGTCAAGCTTCGGTGCCTTGAGGTTAGACGGTAGAGGCACTATATCCATTTGGGAAAATTCTTCAAATTATGGCCTCCACCAGTTAACTTCAAGTACTAGCATAGTATCAAGCCTGACACCCATCTCCCTAATCAAATTGTCATCTAAATCATGGGAGTGGGCCAAACACGTCTCTAGAGGGTCAGAGGATAAGGTCAATAGAGTTCTATCTTCCATGAAAGAATTAATCAAGTTAACATCATGGGCATTGTCATCATCCTCTGCCTATTTGCTCATATTGAAAAAGATATTGAGCTCTAATGTCATATTCCCAAAAGACAAATTCATGACTCCATTCCTACAATTGATGATTACATTTGATGTAGCAAGGAATGGACGACCAAGGATGATAGGAATTTGAGTGGTCATATCCACGATGGGTTGAGTATCCAGGATGATAAAATCTACTGGATAGTAGAATTTGTCAACCTGGACCAACACATCCTTAATTATCCCTCTCTACACACGAACTAAGCAATTAGCTAGTTGTAATGTGGTCCGGGTGAGTTTTAATTTACCTAGACCCAGTTGTTCGTAGACCGAGTATGAGATCCGATTTATGCTCGCTCCTAAGTCAAAAAGTGCATGCTCAATCCGGTAATTCTCAATTACACAGGTGATGGCCAGGATCTTTGTACTTCTATGACACATCTTGCTTTAGGATGACACTCACTTTTTCTATTAAGAAGATATTCTTTTGCATGTTTTGCCATCTTTTGGTCATACATAAATCTTTCAGAAATTTGACATATGAAGGTATTTCTTTTACGGCATCCAGTAGAGGAATGTTGACCTTCACTTGCTTAAGCACCTCTAGAATAAGAGTTAGAGAGAGGTTTTGGTGCTATCAACCATTGGGGAAATGGAGTAATCGGTTTGCTTTGAAGTTCCAGTTCTACCTCATGTGGAGCATTGCTAGGTTATTAGTCTCATTTACATCTGGGTCCTTAGGCTTCTCAACCCTTACTGGAATAGATTTGTCAATTATCTTCCCAATCATAAGAGTGGTGATAGACTTAGCTTGTTCCATTGGATTTGAAGAACTTAGTTCACTAACTTCGTATTGCGGTTTAGTATTGGGGATAAGTTGGGCTGAAAGCATCCCTTTCTCCATAACCGTAACGTGTGAGTCTATCTTTTATATAGCCTTTGTTAGTTCTTGTAAGGCTTGAAGAGTACTTTGCTGGATTAGCTCTTTAGGATTTTCAATCAATTCCTCTTAAGGTTTCCCTTGATTTAAGAATTGATTAGGGATTCCTTGAGGTGTAACAGATTGTCCATTCCTCCAACTGAAATTCAGAGATTTCTCCAACTGGAGTTGTATGTGTTCGAAGTGAGTCCCTTGAAAGGTCTTTGGTAGTTGTTTATGGCATTTGATTGCTCATTCAATATTTCTTGAAATGCAGGTATTGTTGGGCAACTTTCAGTTGTATGAATGTTACAAGCATAAATACCGCAGACAACTTCCTTATCCTTATCCTTTCTAAGTTTCATGGCCTCGAGTTTCCTTGTGAGACTAGCCACTTTAGCTTGATATCATCTTCCTCTTTTAAAAGATATATTCCACCTCTCTCCTTTGATTGGGTAGGCTTAGACATGATGCTTGTTCTCGGGGAGATGTCCCATGATTGTGTGGTTTCAACAAGTTTATTAAAGTAATCCCACACTTCATCAACATCTTTGTTCAGGAATTCCCCATTGCACATTGTCTTGACAAGTTGGCGAATGGAAGATGTCAGTCCTTCATGGAAGAAATTTGCTTTGCACCATGTTTCAAAACCGTGTTGTGCGCATGAACTAATAAGATCCTTAAAGTGCTCTCAACATTGGAAGAATGTTTCATCTTCCCTTTGGGCAAAGTTCATGATCGACTTTCTGATGGTGTTCGTTTTATGATATGGGAAGAATTTCTTTATGAACTTCCTTTTCATGTCATTCCATCTACCAATAAATCATGGACGTAGTGAATGCAACCACATCTTAGCCTTTCTTTCAAGGAGAAAGGGAAGAGTTTCAATCAAATTGTGTCCTCAGACACATTAGGAAAGTATAAAGTGGTTATGATCTCACCAAACTCCTTTTAGTGTAAATATGGATTTTCAGATTCAAGCCTAAGGAACTTTGGAAGGAGTTGGATCACTCCTGGCTTGATCTTTATGTTTACTGTATTTTCTAGAAAAACCATATAGGAAGGGGTGCTCACCCCCGACGGTTGTAAATAGTCTCGTAAAGTATGAGGCGGGGGTGCTCGATGCACCTTATTCTCATCCTGAATTTCCTCCACCTTAGGTTGGGGTGGATTTGGAGGTTGATTGAACAGTTGATTTACAGCTATAACTTCGGTTAACTTTGTGGATCTTGAGTGGTGTCTAATCCTATGATGGATAGATAGCCCCTCAACCAATCTTCCTTCACTTAAGAGACGTCGAGTGTTGTCACAGACCAACTTGGGCATGAAACACTCTCAGCCCTTAATTTCAGAATCTAACCTAAACCTAGAAAGAAAAAGGGAAATAAAAATCTAAAAATAGAAAGAGAGAATTAGAATAAAGTTACCAAATTAGAAGTTTCTATGTTAGGATCCTGCAAAAGAAAAAGAAAAGTGAATTAGTTTTTAAAAAGAGAAATAGAAAGTTTCTAAAAATAGAAAGATGAGTTAGTTTCTAAACACAAATTATGAAAGTTTTTAAAAAACAACCTAGTTTCCAAAAATGAAAAGGAAAGTTTCTAATAACAAATTAGAAAAGTTTCTAAACCTAGAAAAAGGAAAGTGAGTTTCTAAAAAAAGAACTAAGAGAGCAACCTAGTTTCTAAAAAAAGAAAAAGGAAAGTTTCTAAAAATAGAAAGTTAGTTAAAAAAAAAGTAAAGGAAATTAGTTTCTAAAAACAGATTAAGAAAGTTTTTAAAAAATTAGTTTCTAAAAACAAATTAGAAATTTTTTTATCATATAATTAGAAAGTAAATTAGTTTCTAAAAACAGAAAAGGAGAGTTTCTAAAACTAGAAATAGAAAGCTAAGTTAATTTCTAAAATAATTCAAAAAAATAATCCTAACCTAAAAATAGAAAGTAGAAAAATCCTAATCTAAAACTAATTCCAAAACTAGTTAATCTCAGGAAAACGCAACTGTTAGTCTCCAGCAGTGGCGCTAAAAACTTGTTCACAACCCTAAGTGTAGGGTCGCAATGTATTAATAATCTCGGTAAGACCGATGTCAAATCCACAGGGATTGAAATTTGTACATTTCTGAAATTAACTAGAAGTAGAACTAGAAGTTGTAAAACTAATTCTGAAGTGATTGAGGGAGTAATTGTGAATTAAGTAATTAAAACTAAGAATTTAAAGGTGGGAACTAGGGTTTCTAAGGATCCACTTGTAGTGATCAGGGAGCCCTCTTGCTTGATTCAAGTAACACAATTAGAATTAGATTCCGATCCTATCCAATTGAAAAATATATCAATAAAACCAAATTTGAACTTCCATTGACCTAATTCTCAATGAAGGAGAACTATGATAATTGGCAGGGATTCCATCACCAAACCATGCCTAGGAGGTCATGGCAAACAACAGATTTACCAATCCCATAACCTTAAAACAGGAGAATTGTGAAAATTAAAAAGGATTCCATCACCCTATCATGCCCAAGGGACGATGGTGAACAATAGGACATACTAATTTCACAATCTCAAATCAGGAAAAGAAGATACTCAAAGCTATTGTAGATCTACTGTAATTTGAGTCATAATAAGCCATTAAAAACTGAAATTATTCCTTAAATATCAAATTAGAATCCATGGAGTTCAATGTAAACATGAATTAAAGCAATAAAAACATCTCCTCATGTTACAAGCTTCACCTCTTATCCCTAGGTAAGAGGTTTAGCCAACCATAGACATGATTAGACCAAAGTCTCTTAAGAAAAACATGAAAATAACTAAGGAAGAAGAAGAAAAACTCTTGGCGATGACTTTTCCACCCTTTTGCTCTACTCCTTAAACCGTAGAAGATGCTTAGGAATATCTTAGGGAGAAAAATATATAGTTGTGGAACTCCAACTTTCGTACCTAGTTGGAAAACCTTAGAAACTGCCTCAAATTTACGCAGTTTGTTAAAATAGACTTCACTCTGCACATTTTTCTAAAATAGACTTCACTCTGCGCAATTTCACTAAATGACCCAGAGTTTCAGAATATGCTTTTTTAGGATGATTTCAGGATTCCTTTTCTTCACTTCAAATCTTTGATTCTCTTCATTCCTCACTTGATTTTCTTGGATCTTTGGCATGTGAGTTCTTCAATCTTAGTCTCCTAAGATCTATCCCTTGCCTTGGTGATTATTGAGCATCAAATCCATGCTTTTAGCACCATTTTTAATCCAAGCTCTTAAATTCACCTTGCAACAGAAACATGAGTAAAATAGAACATTAAGCATTATCATGTTCATAAAACCAAGATGTAAATGGGGGATAATATGCAATATTTGACCCTCAACATCAAACTAGGCCTAAGATCTATTTTAGTCCAAGCCCACTTTTAAAGCCCAATCAGAGTACAGAGGGAGATAACAAAGCAACCATGTTTGGCAAGAGCTCCCCACATGTGTGGGAGAGCTTACCTACCAAAACTAGAGAACTGGCAAGGTACGAGCGACCCCCGGGTGCTACTTGCCACATGGCTTGTTCTATACTTTCGTAAGGTGTTCATCTATGTGTAGCTAGTGTTTTTTATTTATTTTTATTTATTTTTACAAGCTCCAAGCATGTGGAAAAGTTCAATTACTCCTATACCCCTCCCTTGTGCTAAGATTATGCTCTATGCCATCTAATCAAACCTATGAGATTTTACCACAAGACAATATCAAATCTTAACCATTTAAACCCTTTCTAGCCTCAAACTTTGCAAGAATTACTAAAAAACCAGGCTAAGGGGCTATAAGTACCCCCCCTTCCCTTCACATTTCAATCTATCCCATAAACCCAAGCCTTCTCATTCACTCCCCTTAAGCCTTAGCCTAGTTACTCAATCCCTCCACCAAGGAAAGGAGGGAGCCATAGGAAAGAGTCCAGCCTAGGTCAAGCATAGCCCAACCTAATTCAAAGCCTCCCGAGCCCCTAATATCTCGATCCGAGCCACTTAATCCAATCTTTGCAACGCTATCATCCATTTAGCCGTTCGATTTTCAATCTCCTCCATCTAAATCTCATCATCAACACTGTGCAACACTTACACACATCTCAACTCCCTTGCTCATCAATTCCATCATTTTTGCATGACATTGCATCTTGCACTCGGTCAGTATAAATGTATACTCTTTGGCTTACCGACTTAGTCAGATCCTGCCCATTGGAAACTTGTGTTGACCGGTTTATTACTTTAGTAAGTGTATGAGTTAGGGTAGCTTATCTAGCTCGAATCTAAGTGTAAGTGCTTATACTTAAGCACAATTAGGATTGTCGAATTTTGTAGTCCTGAAAGGGGCATAAGCACTCATGAAGATACTTTTCAACAACTCATGAAGAACTCGTAAAGACTCGATTAATATATCAAGGAAGACTCAACATCTTAAGCCTTAAAAACTTTACATGGTTCAAAGATTGGAACACTTTGTATGTGTCAACCATCAGGTGGTATAAACTTAGATTAACCCTAAGTTAGGTGTATTTCACATGATATCACAATAACATATAATTCTAAGTAAAATACACTAGAGTTAGGCCAGCCCGACCTCAGGTTCGGCCAGCCTAACTACCTTCGTCTAATCCAACATAATTCAGGCAAGTATACATTAAGAAAGATATTTTCCAAAGCAAGTTTTGCCAGTCGAACCGATCTGCTCGGCTAGCTCGAAGTATGTTTGGTCAAGTTTCCAGCAAGATAAGATTTCAGATCTCACGGAGATTCGGCCAGCCAAACCATGTATTCAGCCAGCTGAATTGGTGGTTTGGCCAATCAAATTTTATCTTGGGCCAGTCGAATTTTTGAAAGATTTCATCCCGCGAAATTCGAAGATACATTGAAATGCAATTGTTGGAATTCGGCTAGTCGAACTTAAAATCAGGCTAGGTGAATTTCCAAATCCTTAGGCTATAAATAAAGGCTTTCTCTCCTCATTAACAATACAAAAATTAAAGATCTATCTTCTCAAGCAAAGAGTGCAAGTCCAAGCCTCCTTAAGCTATTTGTGCAGTAATTCTTATATTTAATTTAACTTATTCTATTCTCTTTCTCAACTTAGTTTAATATTTTTTAATAGAGTAATCCATACTCTACTTGAGAATTAGAGAATTGAATTTGCAGCACTAGGGTATTGTTTATTACTTTGAAAATATATTAGATCCCTATATTCTTTTTGGGTTAAACACATATAAGGCTTTATCAATATCCCAAGAAAGAAGATCGTTGCAATCAAGCTATAATTACGTCTTCGACTCGCCAATTGAAGATAAGTACTATATTTACTTTATTTTATTTTGGATTTTTATGAGATAAGCCCGAAAATATCAGTGAGTTGTTTTGTGGTGAGCTCGTGAAAATCACAAAGAAGGGTTTTGTTGTGATAGCCCGTGAAAATTACAAAGAGGGTTTTGTTGTGATAGTCTGTGAAAATCACAAGAACTATAAAAGGTTGTTAAGGTGACCCTATGAAAACCTTGAAATAGTGAAAGCCAGAATTATGAGGGTAGTAATTTCGGGAGTAGAGTAGTATGAAGTTAAGCAATGAACCACTATAACTCCTTGTGCATTATGGTGATTATTTAATTCTTTATATGCTTTCCTTGTGATTGATTGTCTCTTACTAAGTTTGATATTTTGATCTCAAAGACGTCGTGAAATAAGGTTGTCCTGCCTAAATCTTTTGGTGAAGGTTGTCCTACGAACTATTTGGAATTAAGATTTTAATACTACAAGCAATTGAGAGTATTTATTTTATTATTTCACATTATATCAAAATATTTTGTACTGTCCTATTTACCCCCATCTAGGACATCTATAACTTGTACTTTCAAGTGGTATCATAGCGAGGTTGCTCTTTAAGGGATTAACCTCCTAGAGCTAGATCCAGAGCTATTAAAATGTTAAATTTTGATAGTTTATCCATTTCCAGGCCACCTCCATTTGATGGCTCAAACTACTCTTATAGAAAGCAAGGATGAGGATTTTTCTCAATTCCATTGATGAAAGTGTGTGGCAAGCCACTATGACCCAATGGATCCCTCCTATGATGGAAGTAGTAGCTGGAAATGGAACTATGTCCATAAAAGAAACTGCTTATACTTTTTGGACGACAATTCAGAAAAGTGAAAGTATTGAAAATGCAAATGCCTTGAATGTTATTACTTGTGCTCTATCACAGGATGAATTCAAAAGAATCATTTCTTGTGATATAGCAAAACAAGCATGTGACATTCTCAAAATGACACATGAAGGAACTAACACTGTCAAAAAGTATAAGATCCAAATTCTCACAATAAAATTTGAGGAAATTCTTATGGAAGAAAGTGAGTCATTCATGGACTTTTATACGAAACTAAATGACATTATTACTTCTATATGAGGTCTTGGAGAAAAAGTTCTACAATCACTTCCTGACAAGTTCAACTCTAAAGTTACTGCTATTCAGAAATTGAGGGATACCGATGTTATGAAAGTTGAGGAATTAATTATGAAAAGGAGAGCTTAAGATGTCCTGGGGGGGGGGATAGTACAATGCCAAATAATCGAAATACGTGCTGAAAATGTAAATAAAAAAAGATCTCAATTGCTTAAGTATTGAAACGTTGATTCCAAATAATTCGTAGGACAACCTTCACCTAAAGTTTTAGGTAGGACAACCTTATTTCATGATTTTCTTTAAAATAAAATCTCAAACTTGCAAGAGTAAATTAAAATATTACAACATTCACTACTCAACTGAAATTAAATATAATCATTCACTAGAAATAAAATAAAGTCATTCACCACATAGCACAAAGTATTATAGTGGTTCGGTGCTTTAAAAACAGCCACACCTAATCCACTCCCAAAATTACTTCCCTCGTAATTTTGGCTTTCATTATGAAATTTTTTTTCCCAAGTTCACCTTAATAACCTTATACAATTCTTGTGATTTTCATGGGCTATCACAATCAAACCCAAGCTGAGATTTTTAGGCTATCTCAGACAAAACCTAAATTGAGATTTTAACAAGCTATCTCAGAAAAACCTAAAAGAGTTTAGAAGGTATACTTATCTTTACCGTAGAAAATGTATTAGAATCTTGTGGCAGAAGAACTTCTTTCTTGAATGTAGATTGTTCCTTGTTCAGTCAGATAGAAAGGGTCTAGGGTTCTATTGATTTTAATTAAGTTAAACCCAAAAGCTACTTGAATCAATTCTCTTAGATCTCAAAAGAAAAGTATAGTTTACTCTCTTTAGAATCACACTTGAAAGATCTGAAATAAAGAGAATTGAAAAAAGCTATATAAATTAAATTATAAATACCATTCAATAGCTTGCTAACAACTTGAGCTTCTCTCTCTTTGTAGAAGGATTCTGATAATTAACTTGAGTAATTTAGAATGAGAGAGGAACTCAATTTAGAAACTTTGGCTAGCCTAAGCAGATCGGATTTAGTTTAACAGACTTCGGATAGTGCGGGATAAGATTTATCTAAAATTCGGCTGGCTCGAGGTCAACTTCAGCTGGCCAAACAGCCCAGTTTGGCTAGCCAAATTTGCCCTTCAGTTGGACGAATTCACTAAAATTTCAAAAGATGAGGTTGTTAGAATTTGACCCGAACTTTCTCAGGCTAGTCGAACCAAAACTTGGGCTAGTCGAATTTGCAACAAAAATTAGTTGTCGCTTTGGGCTTGAAGTTAGGCTAGTTGAGAAAGCTTAGGCTAGCCGAACTAAAAGTTAGGCTGACCGAATTCCAAGCAAAATAAGTATAAAAACCCAAAATAACACATTTTTGAAAGTACCTAGTCCTAAGGTCTTTTTAGGGTTTATACCACTTGAGATATATCAAATATATGTTCTTCTTTGACTTGAACTAAGTCTTGGACTTCATATTGACTTTGAGCTTGATCTTTTCTTAAACATTAGTCGATCTTGAGCTTGTTCTTCTCCTGAGTATGGACCGATCTTGAGCTTAATCTTCTCTTGATCTTCTCTTGAACACAGACCGATCTTGAAGATCTATTATCAAGTTTTTTTGGCTTTACGAAATTTGACAACTAAAGTGTGCTCAACATTTTAGCACTTACAAATTGGATCTCTACAAACCTATGAGCTGAATTTCAAAGCTCCCAAAAAAAAGTCCATAGCTCTTAAATCATCTAAATATAAATCTAAATCCAAAGACAAAGATTTTGAAAATGATGAGAATGAGGATGATATGACAATGTTGGCTAAAAAGTTTTATAGAATTTTTAAAAATAAAAATAGATCAGATTTTTAAAAACCTATTGACAAAAGAAAAGGAAATTCAAATGTTTAGAAATCAAAATCTAAAGACACCCAATGCTTCAACTATTATGAATTTGGGCATATAGCTTCAAAATGTCCTAAGGATAAATCTAGAAGAGGAGACATGATTGCCACTTAAGATGAGTCATCGGAATCTGAATCCAATACAGAGACCGACGAATCAGACCACGAAACTGAGAAAGATCAAAAGGCTTTCATAATCATAGCTAGAATCACTTCCTCAGATGAATGTGAAACTCCTGACTTTGAAACTATAACACCCTGTACTTTTTAGTACTTGAGTGTTACCATGTAACCTAACTTAGTATAAATACAAACCTAGCTTAAGCAAACATTCACATGCATTTAAGTCTAAATCCGACCGTTGAAAATAATCCCTATCCACATATCAAACTATCCATTTGATTGATTCTCAAAATGACCCATCACAACTTCAAAGTCATCTACTCTAGGACTTCAATCACTTAGATAGACCAATCAAACCATTCATTTTAATACCAGGACTTGTGTCATTCGATCCACCGTCCATCATGCCCATAATATCCCGTAAAGTGATCCGCCACTTGATCTCACTAATCAGACAATTTTTGCATGTTCAATACTCGAGTGTTACCATGAAAAAATGAAATTGGGTTATACATACATGGGTCACATGAACTTAGTTTAATGACCCATCAACGCTCTAGCATGAGCCCGATGGCAACCCATGATTCAAAATAAAATAAATTAAGCAAAGTAAATACATACATATAGATGAATCAGTTGTAAAAGCATATAATACAACTTCTTAAGAAAGAGCCATCATATTTAATACAAGTAATAATAAATTTGGTAATAATAATGTCATTAAAAATATCATAACAATAATACTTAGGTTTTAAATGAATATTAGCTCATATTAGGCATAATCCAATGGTTGATTTCCAACTAAGGGATCCTTGGGACTCTTTTGACCGTTGATGTTCAAATTGGGATAAACCTAACCATTAGATTAGTGAAGATTAACAAATTAGACAAGATTTAATCAATGAGGGCCCACCTAAGTGTTAGACCAACCTCATTCTTAGACTCATGGCCTTACACGGGCCAATGAATTGAATGGTTGGTGATGATTTCATCAAAACATCCTGTGGACCCAACATTTCATGTGTGTGCACCACAGTGGGTGTGCACCTGCAATGCACCATGCCAGTTAAACAGCGTTTAACCTGGCTGTCTCGAAGAGGAAACATCCTCTTTCTCGTTACGTATTCCCACCTAGTTTTGGTTTGAATGGACAACATCTGTTTACAGTGCATGTGGCCCACCATCATTGGCTATCTGGATGATCTGAACCGTCCATCGTGTTCAGAGCTTTGGTCTAACCAAAACCCATTCCCTTCGCATGCAGGAACATGTGTGCACGCACACGATTCCCAACACAATAAAAGCGTGTGTGCGGTGGATTGTTCCAAAAATGGAAATCGTTCTCAGGCTAGCTGTTACGATCCATGTGAGGGGGTCTTTAGTTGATCCTGACCATCTATTTAGGAGGATCCCCTCCGTCTGATGCACGTGGTTTAGGGCTTCCTTGTACCAAAAAAGAAAACAGCGGCTGGTTTTGTTTTTCCATCGGCGCTTAAAGTTTGTTGCGAGGTAAAGTATCCAGACCGTTCACTTCTAATCAAATGGCTCTAGGGATTTAGGGTAAACAATAAAAAGGGGAAGGATCGAGCAAACACACCTCCTCCTTCATTTTCTAGCGGTCGCACTCGAAAAGCATCCGTTTCTTCCCAAACTCAAACCCACCACCTAAACCGCCCAAAATCTTCGAAAGATCACCCCCACGAGCTTTGATGGACTCATCTGAAGTGTCTGGTAGAAGCAGGATGAAGAAAACCCCCATGTAGCAAGATCTGCCATTGAAGCATGATCGTCTTCCTCGTTTGAAGCAGACTCATGCGTCCACTAGCAGGCCTTCAATCCTAACTCTGAATCATCAACGTGAGGCCACCTGAGCTCTGGTCCAAAGGAAAAGAAGAAGAAAGAAGAGAATCAGGGAGTAGTGTGGTGCAACTGCCATGTTAACTCAGCTCGACCCGGTTTGAGACAAGTTGAGTCTTGAGTCGGGCCGACTTGTGAACTAGGACGCACCACACTGTATATGACCCATGTCCTAGTCCGTACCATTCTGTTGGATTCCGCGGTCCTTCCAGTCAAATTCTGGCAACCTTCGCATCATATCCGATGATTGGGTGCAATCCTAAGCCGAGTCCTGCATACCGAAGACGGCTCGACCTGAAACTTGTATCTTAGCGACCGCGTCGTCGCTGCGGTTCCAACGCCGCGACTTGCGCACTGAATCGATACCCAGGCCAGGAGATGTTGGCCAGCATTTGTTTCGAAGAAACGCCACGCATTGCGAATATCGAGAAAATCCCTACGATATGTCCCATCAATCAATCAATCAATCAATGTCAAGTACAATCATACCCCAAGTACAACACCCATCCCTCCATTTCCATAAGTCAACTCTCTCACTCCCCTCACCATTCCTCCTTTACCAAATTTCAACCCAACCCATACCTCTCCTTACAACCACCACTCCACCCATCCCTTCATCCATTAATTCTTCATTTCTCTTATTTCTTAAAAACTCTCCCAAGCAACAAAATTTTACATGTCCAAGCATTCCCAAGTTTTCCCAAAAACCACAAGTGTGGCCCACCCTCTCATCTCTCATCCACACCATCAAAATCCCATCAACCACCATCAAAAGTGAAGGTAATGAGCATAGAAGGCTAAGGGAGCAAGGAGGAGGCCTAGAGGTGGGTGATCTACCGTTGTTTTCAATTTTAAGGGCCACTTGTGGGACCCACTTGATGTATGTGTTGTATCAATGGAGGGCCCATAGTGGCGGGGTCCCTCCTCTCTATCACCGTATCTCTCTCTATCCATTTTGATGCAGTGGACCCCACTAATTCATGTTCAATCTGCACTGATGGACTGTGCGACTCCACTGTGCAGTACACACACCCAGATTCATAGCTTAACTGGCAGACTGAGTGGAGTAACCTCGTTTCAACACTTGAGGTCTTGGTGTCGATCCCTAGCAAGGGCGGCTAGCTGGTGTGTGCACCATGTGGGCCCCACCGTATGATGCCTGTGTTTCATCAAACCATCCATGCATGTGAGGCCCACCATCATCCGTTTGTCCAACGTCTTTGGCCACTGGACGCTGGGCATGGCTATATGGAGTGTGTACTAACAAAAAAATAAAATAAAATATTTACTTTTGAGGTGGGCTGCACATGTAGGCCCCACCTTGATGCAGGTACTTAATCCAAGCCGTCCATCCTCTTCCTCAGATCATTTTAGGCGTTGAGCTGAAAAATGAACTTAATTTAGTTTCCTGGCAGGCCATGGTATAGGAAACAGTGTTCCTACCATTGATACACTCCCTGACGCTCCTGTACATCAAAAACCATCCAATATTAGACTCGATAGGTTTGTATCGAGCCACAGGGACCAATGGCTGGAGTGGATCTTGCTGATGCAGGCCCCATCTACTAAAAACCACAGAAAAACATTAAAAAAAAACAACAGATAGTAGCAGTTACTACTGTCAGAGCACGCGCAAGCGCTGGCTGCGGCGCTGGCGGACGGGCGGATCGGCTGGGCCTCACAGCCCTAGCTGTGGGCCCCACCGTGATGCGTTTCAAACATCAAGTCCATACATTTGATGGGTCCCCTTGGACCAGTAGGCTATCCTAAAAATCAGTTGTATACGGAACTCAGGTGGGCCACACCATTTAAAATCATGTAAAGACATGCCTAAACATATAAAAACACTTGGTGGGGCCTACCTAAAATTTGGATGCGGTTGAAACTTGGTCTAAACCCTTGGTCAAGTGGGACACACATAATGGGTGGACTGGATTTGTGAACCATATCACGGTGGGTCCCTGACCGTGACCTTACGAAAAGTTTGGATATCAATAAACATCATCGTGGGCCCCTGTTTGTTTGGATGGCAAATAAATATTACAGTGGGCCCCCTGGTCCACGTGTCCCTATCAACAGGTTGGATGCAAATAAACAGTACAGTGGGTCCCATGTCCTCGTGAACTTATGGACAGATTGGATGCAAATAAACATTTAGGTGGGCCCAGGTCCGTGTGACCTTACCCACAAGTTGGGCGGAAAAAACTAAACATTTTGGTGGGCCCAGGTCTACATGGCGTTATCAACAGGATTGGGTGGAAAATAAATATTATGGTTGGCCCCACGCGGGACCACTTAGGTGTGTGCACCACACTTCCCATCAGCGTAGTCCCCAACATGAGGTATGTGTATTATCTATGCTATCCATCCCTATCAGACCCACCATGATGCATGTGTCGCATCCAAACTGTCCAAGCATTTTTTAAAGGGCTTAAGGAATAAAAAAACAAAAACAAGACAAATCTATTTATCATGTGGACCACACTGTACTGTGGGAATTAAACAGCTACCATTGAAATCCCTTGGGACCTTATGATTAGATTGGATGGGAAATAAAGGTTATGGCAGGCCTTGAGAATTTTAATGGTGGAAATCGTTATCACCACTTATAATTTTTGTGTGACCCATTCGATATACCTGAGGCCTATTTGTGTGGCCGTTATTGAGGCCCACTTTGATATATATATATATATATATATATATATATATATATATATATATAAGGCCCATGTTATGAGGCCATTTGATGTATTAGAGGCCCATGGGTCGAAGCCCATTAAGACGTAAATGAGGCCCATTATAGT
The DNA here is from genome assembly GCF_029962835.1 of Magnolia sinica. Lineage (NCBI taxonomy): Eukaryota > Viridiplantae > Streptophyta > Magnoliopsida > Magnoliales > Magnoliaceae > Magnolia > Magnolia sinica. Next base: position 35,201,774 of record NC_080583.1, read on the forward strand.
GTGATTCCACCATAGTATATGTGATGACCCTTATAGCGAGCTATGCTTTGTGGTGCTATCGAGGTTCGCACCATATATGGTTGATGATGAGGGGTGAAAGGCCCGCCGTTTTGAGAACGGCTTATGTTACGGTCTTCGAGGCCCTGTGATTGGGCACGAGCTCCTAACTTTTCAGGCAGTAGTGCGGAGGGCCCAGATTTATGAGACCGAGTGGGCCGGCTCACAGAGCGACTAAGATCAGAGGAAGGGTCAGAATTGGAAGAGGCAGGCCCCCTCTAATAGATCTCAGAAGCATCGACGCCCACAGAGGTACAGGAGCCACCCATCGGCCAGAGCACCAGCAATACTAGAGGGACCTCCAGCGCCACCCCAACGGCCATTTACAAGGACTTGTTTTGGATGTGGTGGGACAGGACATCGCATGCATGAGTGCCCCCGCCCTCAGCAGCAGCAGCAGTTGAGAGGGCCAAATCAGCCTCCACCGCAGCAGCGACTGCAGCCATCTTAGCCTCCAAGGCCCCAGTAGCAGCTCCACAGCCACCTCAGTCGCCGAGACCCTAGCAGCAGTAGAGACAGCAGCCAGGGACCTCGGTGGGGACAGACACCTCCCCAGCCAGCTCAGGCTAGATTTTATGCAGCTTAGCAGGACCTGCAGACCTCCGGAGGAGTCGTTGAGGGTATACTTCCAGTCTCTTCATGCATCGCCCGAGTATTATTTGATTCCAGTGCATCGCATTCATTCATGTCCGAGAATTTTTGTCATTCGACTAGATTGCCGACAGAGTCTGCTCACGAGGGGTTGACCGTGTCGATGCCCTTAGGGAAGACTACAGTGTTGAGCCGTTTCTGTTCGTCTTGCCCTGTTCTGGTCGGTGACATCTTTTTGCCCGTTGACTTATTTGTGCTGTCGATATCTGATTTCGACGTTATCTTGGGCATAGATTGGCTTGTCGAGTACCACGTCATCTTGGACTGTTCTGCGAGGACAGTCACGTTCTGCATTCCAGGCTTGCCGCAGTTTCAGTTTGTCACTGAGCCTAGAGGAGAGCCGTTGTCTTGTTTGATGTCCCGCGCAGTCGAGGAGCCTGTTGCTACTCGTATTGATCTTCCAGTGGTCTACGATTTTCCCGACGTGTTCCAGGAGATTCCAGGATTGCCGCTGCATTATCATATTGAGTTCTAGATTGATCATGTGCCCGGTACCGGGCCTATCTCGAAGGCCCTGTACCGTATGACACAGATGGAGTTGCGTGAGCTGCAGTGGCAGTTGGATGAGTTGCTTGAGTTGGGATTCATTCGTCTGAGCAGTTCACCTTGGGGAGCGCCGGTACTTTTCGTCAGGAAGAAGGATGACTCGTTGAGGCTCTGCGTGGACTACCGCGAGCTCAACCGGGTCACGATCAAGAACAAGTACCCGCTCCCGAGGATAGATGATTTGTTTGATCAGCTGCAGGGTGCACAGTTCTTTTCGAAGATTGACTTGCATTCCGGTTATCATCAGATTCGTGTCCGAGAGGAGGACATCCTGAAGACGGCTTTCAGGACACGTTACGGTCATTTTGAGTTTCAGGCCATGTCCTTCGGACTGACCAATGCACCTGCGGTCTTCATGCAGTTGATGAACGAGGTCTTTCGTCCATATCTCGATCAGTTTGTGGTGGTCTTCATCGACAACATTCTGATATATTCGAGGACCCGTGAGGATCATATGCAACATCTAGAGATCGCATTGCAGACCCTCCATGCCCACCAGTTGTATGCGAAGCTGGAGAAGTGTGAGTTCTGGCAGGAGGAGGTGAGGTTCCTCAGTCACGTGATGACGAGGGAGGGTATCGCAGTAGACCCCTCGAAAGTTAAGGCAGTGCGTCAGTGGGATCAGCCCACTACTGCGTCCGAGATTCGCAGTTTCCTTGGTTTAATGGGATACTATCGACGTTTCATTGAGGGCTTCTCCCGTATTGCAGCCCCATTGACCAGGTTGACTCTGAAGGGTGCAGATTTTGTTTGGAGTGACACCTGTGACCTAGCATTTATGGAGCTGAAGGACCGTCTGACGTCCGCTCCTGTCCTCACTCTTCCCTCTGGGAGTGATGGATTTGTTGTATTTACCGATGCCTCACGTATTGTTTTAGGTGCTGTCTTGATGCAGCATGGCAGGCCTGTAGCCTTCGCATCTCGTCAGCTCAAGGTCCATGAGCTGAACTACTCCATGCATGATTTGGAGCTGGCAGCAGTTGTCTTCGCACTGAAGGTGTGGAGACATTAACTCTATGGGGTTAGGTTTAAGCTCTTCTCTGACCACAAGAGCCTGAAGTGTCTATTCTCTCAGTCCGAGCTGAACATGAGACAGAGACGCTGGATGGAGCTTCTGAAGGACTATGATTTTGACCTCCAGTACCACCCAGGTAAAGCAAATGTGGTGGCGGATCCCCTCAGCCGTCAGCCACGAGGCCTGGTGACACATATGATGATTCAGGAGTGGAGGATGCTCGAGGATATAGCAAAGTATGACTTTGAGTTTGGTCTGCAGTCTTCTATCGTTCATCTATCGAGCCTGTCGATTCAACCCTCTCTTGTCGCAAGGGTGATCGAGGTTCAGCAGACAGACAAGTCGTTACAGGATTATCGAGCAGAGGCAACATCTGAGAGTCAGACAGATTAGCAGATTGGTGCTGATGGTGGACTTCGCTTCAGAGGCTGATTGCGTGTCCCGGATATTCCTGAGTTGCGTAGAGATCTTGTGACCAAGGCACATCAATCACGATTTTCTATCCACCCTAGCTCGACGAAGATGTACCATGATATGAGGTAACAATATTTTTGGGCGGGGATAAAGCACCAGATTGCCAGTTTTGTGGCTGAGTGTGACACGTGCCAGCGTGTCAAAGCCGATCATCAGATACCCCCTGGTCTATTGCAGTCATTGAGTGTCCCGACGTGGAAGTGGGAGCACGTATCTACAGATTGTATTATGGGTTTGCCGAGGACTCAGCGCGGTCATGACGCCATTTGGGTCGTCGTTGATCATCTGACGAAGTCGGCACATTTTCTTATAATTCGTGCGACTTGGCCTTTAGACCGGCTGGTAAGAATATTCATCGAGGAGATTGTGAGACTGCACGACGTTCCAGTCTCGATCATTTCTGACTGAGACCCGAGGTTCACATCTCAAATCTGGAGGAGTTTTCAGAGGCACTGATTTGTAGCTCAGCACCGCGTATCATCCGCAGACCGATGGCCAGACTAAGAGGGTCAACCAGATCCTTGAAGATATGCTTTAGGCCTGTGTAATTGACTTCGGGGTTAGCTGGGATGAGCATCTGCGATTGGCTGAGTTCGCATACAACAACAGCTATCAGGCGACCATTGACATGGCTCCTTTTAAGGCATTATATGGCAGACCATGCAGATCTTTGAGTTGTTGGACCGAGGTCAGAGAGCGGCGTCTCCTAGGTCCCGAGCTTGTGTAGGAGATATCAGAGGTTATTGATATCATCAGGCAGAGGATGCGCACAGCTTAGAACTGGCAGAAGAGTTTTGTTGATCACCGGCGTCGTCCCTTGGAGTTTGATGTAGGGGACCACGTACATCTCAAGGTCTCGCTTATGAAGGGCGTAGTTCGATTTGGAGCGAAGGGCAAGCTTGCCCTGAGATTCATAGGACCTTTCGAGATCACTGAGCACATTGGCGCTGTGGCCTATCGACTTGCCTTACCATCTCAGTTGTCTAACGTCTACAGCGTTTTTCATGTCTCTATGCTGAGGAAGTGTGGGTCAGACATCGTTCCTGTTTTTAATTGGTAGCCATTGGAGGTTCGTGAGGATGCTTCTTACATTGAGCAGCCAGTTCGTATCCTTGATCGGAAGGAGCAGGTCCTCCGGACCAAGGTCATTCCCTTGGTGAAGGTTCAGTGGGGTCACCATTTCGTTGATGAGGCGTCTTGGGAGCGCGAGGCTGAGATTCGAGAGCGCTATCCCCATCTCTTTGATGATTGATCATATATTATATCTTGTATGCTGCCTTCGATTTTATATGACGATGCCTTGATTTTTCTTTTATTATGAGTTATGTTTCCTTGCAATGATTGTGTAAATTTTGAGGATGAAATTTTTATTTGGAGGGGAGAGCTGTAAGACCCGTGTCCTAGTCCGTACCGTTCCGTTGGATTTCGCAGTCCTTCCAGTCAAATTTCGGCAACCTTTATACCATATCTGACGATTGCACGTAATCCTAAGCCAAGTCCTGCATACCGAAGATGGCTCAACCTGAAACTTGTATCTTAGCGACCGCGTCGTCGCCGCGGCTCCAACGCCGTGACTTGCTCACCGATCCGATACCCAGGCCAAGAGATGTAGGCCAGCGTTTGTTTCGAAGAAACGCCGCGCGTTGTGAATATCGAGAAAATCTCTACGATATGTCCCATCAATCAATCAATCAATCAATGTCAAGTACAACCATACCCCAAGTACAACACCCATCCCTCCATTTCCATAAGTCAACTCTCTCTCTCCCCTCACCATTCCTCCTTTACCAAAATTTCAACCCAACCCATACCTCTCCTTATAACCACCACTCCACCCATCCCTTCATCCATTAATTCTTCATTTCTCTTATTTCTTAAAAACTTTCCCAAGCAACAAAATTTCACACGTCCAAGCATTCCCAAGTTTTCCCAAAAACCACAAGTGTGGCCCACCCTCTCATCTCTCATCCACACCATCAAAATCCCATTAACCACCATCAAAAGTGAAGGCAAGGAGCATAGAAGGCTAAGGGAGTAAGGAGGAGGCCTAGAGGTGGGTGATCTACCGTTATTTTCAATTTTAAGGGCCACTTGTTGTGGGACCCACTTGATGTATGTGTTATATCAATGGAGGGCCCATAGTGGCGGGGTCCCTCCTCTCTATCACCATATCTCTCTCTCTATCCATTTTGATGCAGTGGACCCCACTAATTCATGTTCTATCTGCACTGTCCATCATGGACGGTGGGACTCCACCGTGTAGTACACACACCCAGATTCATAGCTTAACTAGCAGACTGAGTGGAGATACCTCGTTTCAGCACTTGAGGTCTTGGTGTCGATCCCTAGCAATGGCAGCTAGCTAGTGTGTGCACCATGTGGGCCCCACCGCATGATGCCTGTGTTTCATCAAACCATCCATGCATGTGAGGCCCACCGTCATCCGTTTGTCCAGCGTCTCTGGATGCTGGACACTGGGCATGGCTATATGGAGTGTGTACTAACAAAAAAAAAATATTTACTTTTGAGGTGGGCTGCACATGTAAGCCCCACCTTGATGCAGGTACTTAATCCAAGCCGTCCATCATTTTCCTCAGATCATTTTAGGTGTTGAGCAGAAAAATGAACTTAATCTGGTTTCCTGGCAGGCCATGGTATAGGAAACAATGTTCCTACCATTGATACACTCCCTGACGCTCCTGTACATCAAAAACCATCCAATATTAGACTCGATAGGTTTGTATCGAGCCACAGGGACTAATGGCTGGAGTGGATCTTGCTGATCCGGGCCCCATCTACTAAAAACCGCAGAAAAACATAAAAACAAAAAAAAAACAACAGACAGCAGCAGCTGTTGCTGTCAGAGCATGCACAGGCGCTGCCTGCGGCGCTGGCCGATGGGTTGGGCCTCACGGCCCCAGCTGTGGGCCCCACCGTGATGCATTTTGAACATCAAGTCCATGCATTTGATGGGTCCCCTCGGACCAGTAGGCTACCCCAAAAATCAGCTGTATACAGAACTCAGGTGGGCCACACCATTTAAAATCATGTAAAGACATGCCTAAACATATAAAAACACTTGGTGGGGCCTACCTAAAATTTGGATGCAGCTGAAACTTGGTCTGAACCCTCAGTCAAGTGGGACACACATAATGGGTGGACTGGATTTGTGAACCATATCACGGTGGGCCCCTGACCATGACCTTATGAAAAGTTTGGATGGCAATAAACATCATCGTGGGCCCCTGTCTGTTTAGATGGCAAATAAATTTTACAGTGGGCCCCTTAGTCCACGTGTCCCTATCAACAGGTTGGATGCAAATAAATAATACAGTGGGCCCCATGTCCTCGTGAACTTATGGACAGATTGGATGCAAATAAACATTTCGGTGGGCCCAGGTCTGTGTGACCTTACCCACAAGTTGGGTGGAAAAAAATAAACATTTTGGTGGGCCCAGGTCTGCATGGCCTTATCAACAGGATTGGGTGGAAAATAATATTATGGTAGGCCCCACCCGGGACCACTTAGGTGTGTGCACCACACTTCCCATCAGCGTAGTCCCCAACATGAGGTATGTGTATTATCTATGCTATCCATCCCTATCGGACCCACCATGATGCATGTGTCGCATCCAAACTGTCCAATCATTTTTTAAAGGGCTTAAGGTAAAAAAAAAATAAAAACAAAAACAAGACAAATCTATTTATCATGTGGACCACACTGTACTGTGGGAATTAAACGGCTACCATTGAAATCCCTTGGGACCTTATGATTAGATTGGATGGGAAATAAAGGTTATGGCGGGCCTTGGGAATTTTAATGGTGGAAATCGTTATCACCACTTATAATTTGGGTGTGACCCATTTGATATACCTGAGGCCCATTTGTGTGGCCGTTATTGAGGCCCACCTTGATATATATATATATATATATATATATATATATATATATATATATATATATATATATATATATATATATATATATATATATATATATATATATATACAAGGCCCATGTTATGAGGCCATTTGATGTATTAGAGGCCCATGGGTCGAAGCCCATTAGGACGTACATGAGGCCCATTATAATACGATTCCACCATGGTATATGTGATGACCCTTATAGCGAGCTATGCTTTGGGAGCAATGATGGTTAGATGCCCACATTGTAAGGATGATGTCGGTTAAATGTCCGCATTATCACTCTCCCTAGGGCCCATTGACAGGCCCATACCTGTAGCATATAGGCCGTCTAGGCCCATCTTCATTTTGATCAGAGCCCATCACCACATAACATGTATAGTATAGATCCATGATTCATGATCATACACATCATATGTATGCCTGATATGAGAAGTGACTGATCATAGCATATGCCTTCGGGCAGATAGTTTATGGGCTCCCTGACAGGTGGAGTTGCCCCACATGAGCGCTCGGTACGCGCAAGATTGTTGCATGTCTGATAGTATGATTCATGCGCTTACATTTGTGTGATTATGATCATTATATGCCCTAGTGACACCAGGGCCGTAGTCTCCACAGACACATCGTGGGTGGCTGGATTGGATACCGAAAATATTGTTACTAAGCATCGGGGCGCCATAGATGTCCCTAGGTGAAAATTCCTAAACCCGATGGTACCAGAGGATGACTCCAACGTCGAGACCAAGTGGATATATGAGCACACGAGGGCCGAATACCAGGAGGCCGCGTCTCCCACTGTGTCGTGGTCGGTTGGAAAGGGGTGTGGCCTTACTCGCCCGATGATAGGGGGCAATACTAGGCTGAGTTTGACCAGCTCGTGAATGGGTCCGCTATCGACATGCCGGATAGGTATTGGCAGACTATTGGTCAGGCGAATAGTGAGGTTTCTTATGCTCACTTGGACTGTGCGGCTAGGAGAGCGACAGTGCCACTTTGAGTGTACTGAGCCCTGGTGATTATCCTGAATGAGAACTGTACTGATATATGATGAGAATTAGCATGCTTGAGCTGCATCTTGCATCGCATGGTCTTGACATGACCGATAGCATTCATATCTTGCATCGCATAGCCTTGGTACGGATGATTGCATCTAAGTACTTATCGGCATGATTCTGCATTACTCTGACCTTGCATTCTGAGCACGCTTATACTGCGCACACACTTACACCACCCTCTAAGCTTTCTATAAGCTTATGCACGATTGATGCGTGCAGGTGACGCCAGGACGCAGCCGTAGCATAGTAGCAGAAGGAGCGTGCAATCGAGTTTTTGGAGTTTCCGTTATTTGTATTATCATATATTTCCCTTCAGACGCATTGTACTCAAAAGTTTTTAATCATAGTGGATTTTGTGATGGTGTTCTTATGGCTATCGTTCGTGGGTTATGCTTATGGTTATGCTCATTATGAATCAAACTGATGATTATAAATCCTCCTTATAGCATCCCAGGATCAGAATCTGGTGTATGGGTGCCGAGAGCCGAGAATGGGGTTTTACGGAGGCTGTCGGCGCCGGATTCGGTGATCGGGAATTTTGTGAGCCCAGTTTCCAAGTTTGGGGCATGACACATGAGTCGAACCAAGTCCTAGTTACGTTTGGATAGGTCCAGACTCGATTCAGGTCAGTTTAGAGAGAAAAGAAGCGGGAAGAAGAGAGAGAGTGGGTCGCTGCCACAATCTAGCCTGAGCTTGGGCCGATTCAGACCGAGTCTGTTGGGTTTGAATTTGGTGATCTAGTGTGAATCCAGATCCATTCCATTTTCCATTAAGAACTAGATTGCAGCATGAGAGAAGAATGAAGGAAGAGAGAAAAGATGGGGTCTCTTTAGGTAGCTGAGTTATCTTGCTGCCCGTTGGATCGAGCTGAGTCTTGACTCGGTAGGACCTGTTCAATACTAGGCTTGGTTAGTAATAAAAAAAAGGAAATAGAAGGAAGGAAAGAAGGAGAAGAAAGAACAAGAAAAGAGAAATGAGTAGGAAAGAGGGAGAGAGAGAGAGGCTCGACTATATCCTTCCTACATCGAGTTAACTCAGCGAGTTGCACACCTTGTTAGACTTGCTGTTGGACTGAGTTGGATTTGCTCTGGTGGGTTTTGGGTTGTACTATCATGAAATAAAGAAGAAGAAGAAGAGATGTGTGAGGGATGTCTCCCTTTTTATGTAGCCGCTGAGTCGACTCGATTCACATGAGTTGAGTGGAGGCACGGTCCAAGTTGGGCCTGTTTGTTTAAGTGTTGTTGCTGGATTCCTAGCATGTGGAAAAAAAGTAAAAGAAGAAGAAGAAGAAGAAGAAGAAGAAGAGCGAGAGAGAGAGAGAGAGGCGGGCGGTTAAGTGGAGTCGAGTCAACTTGGGAGCTGAACTAAGTTGATTCAACTTGAATTAATTAGGTGCGTCTTTCTCTCAACTTTGCATTGAAATTCTAGTTAGTCGTTCGGTTGGTTAATAGATTTCCTAGTTTCAACAAAGATGTAGCCTAATATCACATTTTTAGTTTTATTTTGTTTGAATTGAGAGCAAATCAAGCTTATGGGTCGAACCGAGTCAACTAATGTAAGTTAGCTTTCTCTCCCAAAGTAAATCGTTTGATTTATTATTATAATTGGTGTTACTATAGTTATTGCTATTATTAATTATGTTTAGCCATTAACAAGTTATGTATGTTAGTGTTAGTTATTATAAACAAAACTACAACCATTAAATGTTAGATATTAGTATTTATTTATCATTCATAGATATTATCATTTATAATAGATCACACTATTTATTACCATCATAATGATCATTATTATCATGATAGTTACTATTGATTACATTGTTAATGTTAATGGCAATTTTGTGATTAACATTGTGATCAATCATAAATTAATTAGTGTTCAAATCCTAAATATCTAAGCTTAGAATTAAACTTTAGGATGAAGCCCTAAACCAAGGTAATCCAAACCTTAGGTTATAATCTTGACCATAGATAATTGATATCTCTATCTCATGATTACCAGTGTTAGTTGTTAGAATTAAATTCTAGATTTCATGCTTAATATTTATCCTATCTGAACATATGTATGTTACATTTGTATATTCTCTCATGCTTGTGGATTACTTGTGTATTGCCTGTGGAACTTAAATTGGTACATCTATCAATGGACAATCCCACTTACATATATACATCCAGACTTGGGATGTAACTTGATTGATCGTGATTATAATGAGCCCTCGGCCTAGTGGTTCCCTTGAATGATGTGAATATTGACGTGGGCCTACCATCCATGGGTTGTTCTGTCTACATGGCTTTTGAGGACGGTCTTTTTATTGCATCGATTTAATATTTGCCCTATGTGGCCTTGATTTGAAAAATTGCCCTATGTGGCTTAGTTTTGATAATTACCCTATGTGGCTTAGTTTTGGCATTTGCCCTATGTGGCTTAGTTTTGGTATTTTCCCTATGTGGGTTTGATTTATAATTTTTGTGCAACTATGCGATGGTAAGTTCCACATGTTGAACTATGATTGGCCATTAGTCGATGAGGTTACCATTAAACATCCCAATGTTAGAGTCTCATGAACCAGGGATGGTGGAATGAGACACTATGCCTAAGCTGTCGGCCTACGCTGGGTGATGAACCCCCGTAGTGACCTTTGAGCTTTATTAAATTAGCTGGTTGTAAATGGAATAATAATGGTTGGGCTAATCATGCATTCATAGCATACGGGCGATGACGGGTGGCTAATTCTGGATGCTATAGCACGTGCCCTTAGTCGTCATATCATTTCGTTAGCTCCTAGAACATCGAGTATTGACCCACTTTCGGTGAGTTTGGCACTACGTATGTATGGAAAGTACTTTTGCTAATGACCGGCCACATGCATGAGTTTCACCCAAAAGCTGACTGGATGAGCAGCCCCAGTTGATGTTCACTCACGCATCCATGCATTTAATAAGACTGCATCGTGTGTTGTTTTGAATCCCTTTTTGTTTACAATTATGCTAAACTAATATGATGGTGTGTAATCTTGAGGGAAATTCACACTGAGCTGGACACTCATTCATTGAATATATAACCGTACAGATAGTACAGGTGGCCTAAAAAATATTCATGTCCAGATTGATAAAGAGTAGGGTACAATTATCAGAGATGCATGACTGTATCTGCCAAGAGAAGTTGCCCGATTTTGCAGCTCAAGTTTATATGTATTTGATTATTTCTCATGTGTTGAATTGTGTATTTATTGTATTTGCTATCATAGAGACATCGGTTTGTATAAGTCATTATGGGTAGCTGCTCGTATATTTGAATGTGTATGAAGATTCTCTTTATGTTTGATTTGTTTCTATTCCGCTAAGTTGCTAACTCTGAGAAAAGAAAAAAAATATACGTCGAATTTGGCTATTTTTAAAGGTTAACACTCGAGTTTTTGGAAGACGAGTCATATACTTGGGTTTCGAAAACCCAGGGTGTTATAGAAACTCCTGGAAGTGATTTGAAAATGAAGATGATCTTCAAATCTTTTATGATGCCCTATATAAAGAAAGTTGAAAAATTGTGGCTAAATTGAAAATTCAAAAAGAAAACTTTGCTAAACCTCAATTAGAACTTGAAAAATTAGTTTTGAAAAAATCTCATTTTTCTGATTATTTTGAGAAAGCCAAACTGGATTTAAGTTTGAAAATTTCTGAAATTCAAAAAATCTCAAAATTGAAAATGAGAATTTAAAATTAGAAGTTGCTTCCCTTAAGACTTCAAAAGATACTTGGATATACACCTAAGGAAACCAGAAACTTGAAAAATTATTAACTGCATTTCGCCAAAGTGGTGACAAATCTGGCTTGGGATATATCAAAAGTTGTACAGAAAAATCTAAAAATTCTGCTCTCATATTTGTATGAGGAGAATCTTCAAAGTCTAAAGAAGAAACTATAAAGGAAGTAAAGAAGAATGAAAAATCCTTAAAAAAACTTCTAATCCAAAAAATAATGCTAACTACCATATATATCAAACGAGAAATAATATTCTTCTAGCAGATAAGATAGTGGACTTGCTTAAAGAGCTCTTGAAATCCAACTCTAGAAATAACAGAATAAGTAAAAATAGAAAAACTCTTACTCTAAAACACAACGAATAGTAAGAGATCCTCCTAAACCCAAAACCGTAATGAAATGGGTTCCAAAAGATGAGTGTCTCGTTATCCACATAACTTTCAAAGCAAGTACCCATTGAAGATGGTACCTGTATAGTGGATGTTCTAGACACATGACATGTGATAAGGCAATTTTATCAGGCATCAATCAAATCGATGACGGTTCAGTTACTTTTAGAGATGGTAGCAATTGCAAAATCATTAGAAGAGGTAATGTAAAAGTTCAAAATATACCTATCTTCAAAGATGTACGATATGTTGAAGAATTAAAACATAATTTGCTAAGTAGATCTCAAATCTCTGATAATAATCATAGTGTAAAATTTTTAGATCACAGATGTGAGATAATTAATAATCAAGGTCATATAATATTAAATGATTGAAGAACCTCTGAAAATTGCTATATCATTGATGACTCTTGCTCTACAAATCATTCTTGTTACAGGGTCCAAACAGATGAAATTGAACTTTGGCATCAACATCTTGGACATGTAAACTATAGAGACTTATATAAATTGAGTAAGAGAGATCATCTACGTGGTCTACCCAAATTGAAAAAGGTAGAAAATAAAGTATGTGGTGTCTGTCAAATAAGCAAATAAATTAGGAGTTGTCACAAAAAGGTGAACTCGTTAGCCACTACAAGACCTCTTGAACTAAATATGGACTTAGTTGGACCAACTCAAATGGAGAGTGGAGGTGAAAAGAAATACTTTCTAGTTATCATAGATGACTACAGTAGATAATCATGGGTAGCCTTCTTAAGAGAAAAGTCAGATGCTTTTGATGAAGTCAAAAAGTTAATTAATCGCATCCAGACTGAAAAAGAACTGTCTGTGACCAGAATAAGAAGTGACCATGGTACTGAATTTGAAAATAGAAATTTTGAGAAGTACTGTTATGACCATGGAATATTTCATGAGTTTTCTACTCCTAAAACTCCTCAGCAAAATGGAGTTGCTGAGAGGAAAAAACAGAGTACTTCAAGAAATGGCTAGTGTTATGCTAAATAGTTTAAAATTAGTTAAAAAATTTATGGGCTGAAGCTCTTAATACCATTTGTTATACTATAAATTGTGTTTATGTAAGAGCAGGTAAAAATAAAACAACTTATGAACTTTGGTTTGAAAAAAAAACCTTCTGTTAAATATTTTTGCACTTTTGAAAGCAAGTGTTTCATTTTACGAGACTGGAAAAATTTGAAAATTTTTGAAACTAAAAGTGATGAGGGAATAGTTTTAGGATACACTATAAACAGTTGAGCATATTGTATCCTAAATAAAAGAACTAGGGTGATACAAGAATCCATAAATGTTGTTATCGATGATCAAACTATCACACCCAAACTTGATCAAGATGATGAAGTTAATATATTTAATCAATATGAATCATCATCGAAATCAGATTCAACTGAGCTAAGATTAGTCAAGGATCATCCAACTAATCAAATACTTGGTAACCCTCACATTGGTGTTCAAACCAGAAGACAGTTGAAAAACATATGTATTACGTTTGCTTCACTTCCCAGATAGAACTGACTAATGTAAATAAAGCCCTAGCAAATGAAAGTTGGATTTTAGCCATGCAAGATGAATTAAATCAGTTTGTTAGAAATGATATGTGGTATCTGGATCCTAGACCTTCTGACAATCATGTTATTGGAACTAAATGGATTTTTAAAAATAAAATTGATGAACTAGGAAATATTATAAGAAATAAGGCATGATTGGTTGTGCAAGGTTACACACAAATCGAAGGAATTGACTACAATGAGACCTTTGCTCCAGTTGCTCGCCTTGAGTCTATTAAATTATTTATTTCCATTTCATACTATAAAACTTTCAAAATATACCAAATCGATGTCAAAAGTGCTTTCTTAAATGGTAACTTAAACGAGGAAGTTTATGTTGAACAACCTAAGGGCTTTGAAGATCCCAAACTTCCTAATAATGTATACCTTCTTAAGGCTCTGTATGGTTTAAAACAAGCCCCAGGAGCAAGGTATGAAAAACTCACCAAATTTCTACTTAGTCAAAATTTTAAAATGGGGAGTGTCGATAAAACTCTATTTATCAAAAAATGTAATGAAGACATGTTGATTGTTCATATATATGTAGATGATATTATTTATGGATCAACTTGTACTGACCTCTCCTTTAAGTTTGTAGATTTAATGAAGTCAGAATTCGAAATAAGTATGGTTGGTGAGCTAAATTATTTCTTTGGTCTTCAAGTGAAACAACTCAAAGATGAGATATTTATCTCTCAAACCAAATATGTTATGAATCTAGTAAAAAGATTTGGTTTTGAGAATGGTAAAAACTTTCAGACACTCATGGGTACAACACAAACTATTTAAAGATGATTCAGGTAAAAGTGTTGACCCTCGTCTTTACCGTAGCATGATTGGTAGTCTATTGAATTTAACTACCAATAGACTTGATATTTCCTTCAACGTAAGTATATGCACTAGATATCAATCTAACCCTAAAGAATCTCATTTTTCTGCGGTTAAAAGAATAATCAGATATGTTGCTAGCACGGCTAACTTAGGCTTATGGTATCCTCATGATACATCATTACAAATTGCTAGATATACTAATGCTGATTGGGCAAGTAATGTTGATGACAGAAAATCCACAAGTGGTGGATGCTTTTACATTAGAAATTGCCTTGTTTCTTGGATGAGTAAGAAACAAAACTCAGTATCTTTATCCATCGTAGAAGCTGAATATATTGCGGCAGGGAATACTTGCACGTAACTGATGTTGATGAAACGCATGTTAACAGACTATGGTATTGATTAAGATACCATGAATGTATATTGTGACAATACCAGTGCTACAAACATATCTAAAGATCCTATTCAACATTCTTGTGCAAAACACATCGACATACAATATCATTATATTTGAGAATTAGTTGAAAAGAAGACTGTCATGCTAGAATACATTAATACTGAGAAACAACTTACAGACATTCTGATAAAACTGCTAGACAGTGTCAGATTCTCCAACCTAAAAAATGATATTGGATTATGTTGTATTACTTGATTAATATTCCTTTATTACAATTTGTTTATTATTTTTTATGTTTTCTTTTATATATATTTGCCTAAAAAGAAAAATATAAAAAAAAAAAATTTTTTGGGGATTTTTCAGCCAACCCATAGTCGACCAACCAGTTTGGCCAGCCGAGCACTCACTTGGGCTAGTCGAATCGGGCGCAAATTGAACAAAAAGGGAGAAAAACCCTAAATTGCTCATTTCCACTTCTTCTTCTTTAGCTCGCTGGGGCTTCCTTCAACCAACTCATTTGCCTAGCCTCCTTGTAGGTGGTTTATTTGTTATTTCCTTTTAGATTTAAGTTCTTGGTTTGTGAATCTTGCAATTTCTTTAAATCTAGAACCTTCATTTTGGTGGGTTTACTTTAAAAATTTTATCTACTTAAACCCATCACCCACTTTGTTATTCTTTGTTCATTTTCTTCCATGGGACATCAGATTAAATGCACCATTCGTAAACCGCATTCTGGTTCCTCATCCTGCTCTTTTCCTCGGGTTGTGCGGTCCATACGCGCACCAGAGGATGATCCAGAGAATGTATGTGATTTTCGCTCTTGGACCATCATTATTGAGCGATCAATTAATCGTGATCATATCGTTCAATATGGTTTATTTGATCTTCTCTCTAAGGTAGGATGGGAGAAAATTCTAAAATGGGGTGAGGCGACTTACTGGTTCATTGCACAAGGGATGTACGCATACATAAATGAAGTTTCTTCTTATAATCTGTCATTTAATATTCAATTTGTGGAAGAAACTATCACCATAACACACTCCATCATATCATCCATTATGGACATTGAGATGGCGGATGACGGGTTACCTATCACACCTCTTTTTGAAAATACGTACACTTCAGATAGAACTACCATTACCCGGGTGTTATGTGGATTTAATGCCAAATGGAGGTCTGGTAACTCTCTCCCCACTTATAATTTACTTCCAAAATACCTAGGTTGGCACGACCCAGATCCTTTACTTCTCTCTAGATTGGTAGACCAGTGCAAAAGCAATGGGAAGAAGCTATCAGGACTGATGAAAAAGTTAAAGGCTATAAAAATTGGACATCACAATGACCTTCTTCATAAATGGAAGGCCATCACTTTGTTCGACATACGTGGATGAGCTCCCTCGTGTCCCCAAACAATACTCAACACGTCTCCTGTACGAGGCCATTTCCTTGGTCCGACCTCAAGGGAAGGTCAGTCCAATTAAGCTGGGTCTCTGACTAACATCTCTACGTCAGTTTCGGATGACCCAACCTTATCTAAGGATGATAGGTTCGAAATATTCTCTAGAGATCACGGGATTTGTCTGTGATACAATCATGATCCCATGATCCTCTCCAAGGATCTCAGAGGACCCCCCTACTCAACAGGAAAATCCGTTTCATACAACTGCCTCTCCTCAACTATAAATAGAGAGGCCTCATATAGTGAAAGGTACGCACTATCTTTAGCCTCAAACCCTCGATATTCAACTAGACCCAGATCTTGTTCCTGACTTAGGCATTGGAGGATCCTTTACTCTAGCCAGGGTCTTCCTTGTCCATTCCTTGTCCATTCCTTGTGCAGGCAAATAGGTCTAGAATGGGGCTAACTAGATTTTTGCATCAACAGTTTGACGCCGTTTGTGGTAATCAGCGTTAAAAGTCATTCTCATCTCACCATCAGTTCAACAATAACGAAAGGGAAGAAGAAGGCATAGGCCTCCTCTGTTGCGCTTGACCTTTCACCACTAGATCAGTTTATTAGCCACTGAGACTTCACTTCCCCGCTGCAACCTGACTTCGCGCTTGCAGGATTGATGTAACGATCCCGTAATCGAGGAGGACGACTGGTCTCCCTTGAACAACAAGTCGAAGTATTGGACAATAACATGAATTCCATGAAGTAGTTGTTGGAACAACTTCAACCCCAATCGCATAAAAGGACACCCGAGGAGTCCACCATCCCCACGACGATGCACTTGTGGTCATTATGACTATAGCTAAACAAAAAGTGTTTTAAATTTTGGTGGATACTGGGAGCTTGGCCGATATCCTCTTCGCTGAAGCGTTTGATAAAATGGGAGTAGGGCGACCTCGACTCCGGACCATCAAAACTCCTCTGCTCGGGTTCGCAGGAGATAAGGTCACACTGAAAGGATCGATCCAGCTCTCAGTCACAGCTGGGGACGGACAGAACCAGATAACGACCATGATCAATTTCCTAGTGGTTGACTGCTCGTCCATCTACAATGCCATTCTTTGACGACCTTCGCTCAATGCTTTGTGGGCTGTTGTGTCAACGTACCATCTTGTGATGAAATTCCCCACCAAGTACAGTTCTGGATTGGTGAGGGGAGACCAACATGAAGCTCAACAATGCTATACCATGGCATTACGAACCCAGCAACAAATGATGGTTCGATCCCCAAGAAGACTTAACCAAGAGAGGATGTCCTATGGAGTACTTCGTATCCCTCCTGCTCGATGACTCAAATCTGACCTGAATAATGCAGATCAGGTCGTCTCTGACACCGCCATTATGAGATGAAATCATGGATCTCCTTTCTCGATACGCTGATGTTTTTGCATGGTCTCACTAGGATATGCCCGACATTAGCCCGAAAGTCATGGTCCACAGGTTGAATTTTGACCCCAACCATCGACTAATTTGACAGAAGAAAAGAGCGTTCAAACCTGAACGGTATGCCATAATCGGAGAAGAAGTCGAGAAACTTCTCAAAGTTGACTTCACTTAAGAAATATATTATTCGGACTAGATAGCCAACGTGGTTTTGGTTAAAAAGTCCAATGGGAAGTGGCAGGTCTGTATTGATTACATCGACCTAAACAAAGCCTACCCCAAAAATAGCTTCTCTTTACCTATGATCGACCAGCTCGTTGATAGTACAACTAGGCATGAGCTGCTAAGCTTCATGGATGCCTATTCAGGTTACAACCAAATTGCAATGCACCCATATGACAAGTAGAAGATGACCTTTATTACTGACAAGGTCATGCCTTTCGGACTGAAGAATGCCGGAGCCATGTACCAAAGGCTCGTTAACAAAATGTTCACCTGCCAGATTGAATGCTTCATGGAAGTTTACGTTGATGACATGCTCGTCAAGAGCACTAAAGCTACAAACCATGTATCTGACCTCGACGAGATGTTTAAGATCCTTCGGGACTACAAGATGAAATTGAATCCAAGCAAGTACACCTTTGGCGTCAGCTCTGGTAAGTTCCTTAGATTCTTGGTCAGCCAGAGAGGAATCGAGGCGAACCCCTATAAAATATGAGCCCTACTCAACATGAGCTCACCCAGGACGACGAAAGAAGTCCATGCCTCACTGGAAGAGTAGCCCCGTTGAACCGTTTCGTTTCTTGTGCTACATACAAATGTCTTCCCTTCTTCAAGTAATTGAAAGGGAAGCAAAAGACAGAATGAACGGAAGAGTGCGAGCTCGCTTTTCGGTAACTCAAGTAATACCTGAGGTCACCGCCATTGCTATCAAAACCAAAACAAGGAGAACCATTGCTGCTATGCTTGGTGGTTTCGACAGCAGCAGTCAGCTCAGCTCTAATAAGGGAACATGAAGGGAAACAACTCCTAGTGTACTACGTCAGCAAGGCTGTAACACCCCTACTTTTAAGTACTCGGGTGTTACCAGGAAGACCAAATTCAGTTTAAGCACAATATGATGTATCTGAATGTTCGCCCTTGTCTTGGCTTGATCTAATGGTTGGGATAGACCAAACCATCCATCTGTTAGTTATCGAGAGAAGTCATCACACCTTTTAAGATACAAGTTACACCACCTACTGTTTAGTGCATCCTTAGTAGCTCAAATGGTAATCCACACCTAAGTCATCTGACCCTCTAAGCATAGAATCCGTGGTTAGATCCCCACTGACACTTACTTTAGGACACTTGGAACTAGTGAGGAGTGAATCTGAAATACTTGCGCTTCTGGATTACAAGATCCAACCGTTGGGATTAGGTATCAACCATGGAGTTCAAGATAGATCATTAGACTTACGCCTCACCTCGTTCAATGATGGATCTTGACGTCAAAACTAATCATTAGATTCATCTAGGGAACCTTTGGACCGTCGATGATCATCTCAAAGTAATCGGACCGTTCAAACTCATGATCACCCATCCAATTGAGATGTAGGGGAATCTAATTGTAGAAGTAATTGTCAAATCTACCCTAAATAGGATTATGAACCATTAGATACGTGGAAGATCAAATTTGGAAAGAATCTTACCCTCAGATAAAAAAAAAAGAGAAGAAAATCTCAATTATGTATTAAGTTTTGAGAGTATGGCCCACCTTCACCTCATTCAATGATGGATCTTGACGTCAAAACTAATCATTAGATTCATCTAGGGAACCTTTGGACCGTCGATGATCATCTCAAAGTAATCGGACCATTCAAACTCATGATCGCCCATCTAATTGAGATGTAGGGGAATCTAATTGTAGAAGTGATTGTCAAATATACCCTAAATAGAATTATGAACCATTAGATGCGTGGAAGATCAAATTTGGAAAGAATCTTACCCTCAGATAAAAAAAAGAAGAAGAAGAAGAAAATCTCAATTATGTATTAAGTTTTGAGAGTATTGCCCACCTGAGCTATAGATCTACCTCAAAGTCAGATGGGTAGCATATCTTAAGTTGATACCATAATGATTCATTTTAAATGTGTGTGTGTGTGTGTGTGTGTGTGTGTGTGTGTGTGTGTGTATTATAATATAAAATAATTTTATAATTATTTGTAATAATACATATGTTACTTAAATTATTTAAATTATGTATATTATTTATTTTATATTATTTAAACTATATATAAAATAAGTTGTATACCAACACATTATTATATAATTGATGTATATTAATTAACATTTACATTTTATAATTTTAACTATATGTTATCGTATTATACTATATATATAAAATACATATCACTTAATATTAGTTTTATTATACTATATATGCATATATAATCACAAAAATACATTATAAATATTAATGATTGTAAATAAATACTTATCTATAACTATTACTGTATTATACTAAACAAATATGTATATATATTTTTATTATATAATCTAAAATAGATAGTGGCCTTGGGTGACTCACTAGCTAAATGAGTGGTCCTGATCGCAGGATTGGACCACAAATAGCCATTGGGTTGATAATAATTAGCACTTAAAGGCCATTTTTAGCTGATATGGCCCACCTAAGACTTAGATCGGCCTCATTCCTTGGACTAGGCCATTATACGAGCCAAAAAAACAGATGAACGGAGTGGATCGATCCAGATCCTCACGATGGACCCCACCCTGAGTGGTGCATGTACACAGTGGGTATACACTCACGCCGCACCAGTATGGCCAGTCCGGTCAAGCCGGCTCTGACCGTGAAAAACCAAAAAACGGAAGGATTTTCACTCCTTTTGAAAGTTCTCCCGCCCGCGCCCTAACAGATGGACAACGTCTGTTTGGGACGTGCTGTGGCCCACCATGATCAACCATGTGAGTGATCTGATCCATCCATCTTGTGTACAACAGGGATCTAACCAAAACCATGGTTGGTCCACCCGATCAATTGAGCGCATGTGTTCACAAATGCCAGCGCAAGAGAGCTGGTTGTGTTTATTTTCTTTCCAAAAATGGAAAGCCGGTTTTCTTCCACGCTGGCGATCCGCGTGAGGTTCTCTCCTCCAATCCCAGACCTCAGTTTAGGGAAATCTCAAACGTCCATTTGCTGATCACGTGGATTAGGTTTTCACAAAGAAAACCAAACCGCGACCGATTTTGTTGCGCCAACAGTTTCTCCCTGCCACGGAATGAATCGGGGCCATTTAACCTCGATCTAACGGATCTGGGAGAGTTTAGGGAACGCTTCAAATAAGTAAGGATTGAGCAACAGTCGGTTTTACCTGTTGCTCACGACCTTTCAATAGAAACTCCGCCGGTTCTTTCAAAGCTCGAACCCACCGGGAAAATCACCCCGAAGCTCGGAAACCTTCCTCCTGTAAGGTCCCTTGGATTGATTCTTACTATCCCAAACGCTCAGATTGGAGAAAAATCCATCGGATGGCGATCCGCCATTAGAGCCGGCCATCTTCCTCATCAGAAACCACCCACCGCACCATCATCTGTAGGCGCTGATTCATGACCTGCTCGTTCATCAGGTAGGTCATATCTACTATCAATGGTAGCCCTGAAACAATCCCATTTTCAGGTTCCAGTCAGTAGGTGAAACCAGGTGGTGTGTGAGGCTTGTTATTGAGTCGAGTTTGAGTCGACTCATTGATTGACCAGCTGTTATAATCTTCGTGAGTGGCTAGACTGTTCGAGTCCATATCCTGTTGAGTCGAGGAGGTGAAAAGAAGCTTGCAATTGAATTCAGTTGAGCATCCAAACACAACCTAAAGAATGTGGCAGTAATTGATCTGTTTTTGTTTTTGTTTTTGTTCTTAAAAGTATTCATCTTGTTCAGAGTCATACATTGCCAGAAATTGCAAGTCCTCCCGTATATACTAAAGGTTAGTCATTTGTTGACTTCAAAGTATTGAAAATGTAATGTGATAGTCATGCTCATGGGATTCTCTGTCCTGAGATCTTATTTCCATCTCCTGCCTGTAACAATGTTTGCTATTGTCTGTTTGGACAATCCAAATGTATTTTGACTTCAGGTGATCGTCACTCTTCATTGATTGTAGCATTGTAAGAGAATTTTGGTATAGAAGTTAGACAAATTAAAAAAAAAAAACTCAGATACCACTGGTGCCACTTGTTGTGGTACATTTTGACTCTTGATCATGTGGGTGTTGGAATGTGTGACAGATATGTTAAATTCAAAGATTAAGATATCATCAAGATCCAGTAATATCATCTTAAGATACCATGAACGAACCTATTACTCCCGTTAGAGACCAAGTTGCATGGTTGGTGGGCCATCCAACCATGGATCTGCAATGGCTAAATCAGGACATGGGGACTCCTCTAAATAAAGAAATGAATCATCTTTCATTAGACAAACACATATTAGCTATTGAATAAGTTCTATTTAAGCTGAGTCACACTCGTATTGCACTAACTAACAATCTTGCCAACTCAGTGCACTTCGCGGGCGGGGTCTTGAGGAGATCCGATCGATTGAGCTTCATTAAGGTTCCACCACTGTAGGAGGCCTTGCCTTGAGGGCGGGTATGACTATCTGGCCGACTATCTCAAGCTCCAAAATTTCCATGTCAAGACTTGCCTACTTGATCAAGTGAAATCAAATCAGCCCTAAGTTGGACCTAGGTGAGGACTCACCCTTTGTGCTTCTCACTTAAATTCATTAATCTAATCATGGATGTTGCCTTAATCCCTTCCATTTAGTATCTCCTAAGTTACTTGATTGAGCTATTTGACTTATTATGTGAATATGCGAATATGTTAATGTATTGCGCACCTGATTCCTGTGTCAGATAATGAATACATCTCTTTAATTATAGCAGGCATAAATGATGGATGATAACATGTTATCTTTAGTCGTACATTGTTAATTAACTGTATGTTTGCCGTTTGTGTTTAAGTGATGTAATGAAAGAAACCTGTCATGGACTCACCATCTTGCGGTCCATATTTGACTTATGTGACTTGGATTGCACATATACCTTACATGGCTTGGACCACATATTTTCCATACATAACTTAGCTCACACTTTGCCTTACATGGCTTGAACCGCATATTTGCCCTACGTGGCTTGGATCGTTTATTTGCCCTTCGTGGCTTTGACGGAATATTGACGCCATTCTGTGGCTTGTTGGTTATATTTGCATATTTTGTTAATTTTTGGGTCATTATGCGGAGTTCGTTATGATTTTCGGGTAGTGCTAAAGTTCGCTTGTTAATTTTCTAGCCATCTTGCAGAGTTCATACGATTTTTGAATGATGCTGGAGTTCATATGTTGTTTCTCTCTTCATCTTGCGGTATTCACATACGATATGATTTTCAGGTGAAGTAAGGGTGTAAAGATTGATTTTCTATTCACCTTATGGATTTCGCCTGTACCATGATTTTCAGGTGGAGCTGAAGTTCGTTTATCGATTTTCTAGCCATCTTGCGGAGTTCACATACAATGTGATTTCGAGTGCAATAGAAAGTCGTATGATTGATTATTTGACTATCTGGATATATTCCCTTATATTGTGATTGCTATTATATTTAACTTATGATTAGATTCTATTGATTGGCTTAATTTTTGAGTATATGAGTATAATTATGCAATGCCCTGTCTAATATACCTAATTTCATGACTTGCGATCTATATTGGATTATGAATGATGAGTGTGCAATCTTAGAGGGTGCTCCTCACTACGATAGCCATTGATGTTATCAAACTGTAACAATAGATGCAGGTGTAGAGCGAGCCGATGCTGTTCACTGGGTTGCTAGAGCAGATTGGGTAGCTGAGGAGCTAGACGGGGTCCCTACGACTCATATTGAGTTCTACCACTAGTTGATAGATTCCTATTTTTGCTTATATAAACTTTGTTATTTGGGATTGTATAAGTCCCGTATGGGCGCTACATTTGAAATTTTGTGATGATTACAATGTTTTTTTTTTCAATGCATAGTTTACTCTAGCTTCGTTGCTGTTAACTCTGATTAATGAAAAGTGGTTCAAAATTAACACTGAATTTTATAGTCTAACACTCGGGTTTTTGGAGAACAGGTCATATACACGGGTTCCAAAAACTAGGGCATTACAAAGGCCCTGGTCTCTGTTGAAACCAAGTACCCAGACATAAAAAAGCTAGTGCTAGCTCTTGTCATTTCATCTCAGCATTTACGACCATACTTCCAAGCCCATACCATCATCGTTCCAACCAATCAACCTCTCTGCCAAGTGTTAAAGAAGCCTGAGGTGTCATGGAGACTAACGAAGTGGATGATCGAGCTTAGCAAATTTGACATTAAATATCGACCCCGAACAACAATCAAAGGACAAGCAGTAACTGATTTCATTGTCCAGTTGGCTCCTTCCAAGCTGGCTCCTTTCGAAATGGCTCCTCCCGAGCTGGATCCTCCCAAGCTGGGTCATGTCGAGCTAGAGTTCAGTCCCGACATGGGATCCACCTGGATAGAGCATCAAACGACTGACCCAGTCCAATCAACATGGACGTTGTACATCAATGGCTCATCCAATTCTAAAGGTAGCGGGGCTGAAATCGTCTTGAAAGCCCCATACCAGAATGTGTACAATATGCCTTAAGATTTGGATTTTGGGTATCGAACAATGCAGCAGAGTATGAAGCGCTACTGGCTAAGCTCAGTTGGTAGCCGCCATGGGAGCCCTACGTCTGAAAGTTCACAATGACTCACAACTCGTGGTTAACCAAATAACAAACGAGTATCAGGCAAAAAAGGAATGAATGAAAGCCTACCTGTAAAAAGCCCAAGAGCTGATCGGTAAGTTCTTGAAGTGCAGCATCAGCCTGATCCTGAGAGCAGAAAACTTTAAAACAGATATGTTGGCAAAATTGGCCACTGCAAATGAGAATGATATCCTAAGATCTATCCCGATCGAGTTCCTTACCGAACCGAGTGCCAACGAGTCTGAACCGGCTACAGTTCCTTGACTTTTAGTGCAGAAGTTGTTATCCCAGTTAAGATCAGACTCTCGACTGCTCAAACCCGCTCTTACGATGAAGTGCAGAATCTTGAACTAATGTCACTGGATCTCGACCTCATCGAGGAAAGAAGGGAACAAGCACGGGTCAAGGTCCTGATTTGACAACAGCAGGTCACCCGTTTATATAATTCTAGGGTTAAAACGAGAATGTTCCGAGCAGGAGACTTAGTCCTCCGGAGGACCTTCCAGAACACTAAGGAACATCGCTCGGGAACTTTAGGACCAAATTGGGAAGGACCCTACGTGGTGATATGTACAAGCTGACTAGGATCGTATCGACTTTATGACTTGGAAGGTCAGCTCTTGTCGCACTTATGGAATGCCGAGCATCTCAAAATCTACTACGCATAGGGGCCGACCGACCCTGAGCATAAAATCTACTTTCCTACTATGTTTATTCTAGCACAAAAAATTTGCACAAAAAATTTACCTCTTGCTTTGATATCAATAAAATCCCCAAGACAGGACAATTTTGCCTTTTACTTCGATATCTACGAATGGACCAGCTACTAAAAGTCTATTAAGGGCTTCCTACAATTGTAACGTCTCGGAAAAATCCGTACAAAGACCCGAGTACCACCTCAGGTAGAAATCACAAAGGACCAAATCCTTTAAAAATTAGACAGGAATTAACTAAGTACTAAACTAGGTTACCTGTAAAATTAGCACTAATAACTTTAAATACGATCTGTAAGACCCAAAACGAGTAAAACCGTTAACGCTACATTACCTTAAAACTTAGGATCCATCTCAAAGCCCTGATCGAGTGCCGGTGACCATCGAACTGAAACTGGTCCTTCGCGGTCAATTTATAAATCTGATTAGACTGAAAACTTAACCTGACCTAGATCCAACGTCAGGAAGCTTAAGTCCGATCGCATGTGGAAAAGGGGCCTCCAAATGTGCTTCGTTGGATCGGAACAGTCACTATTTGGTTATAACCTAAGTATACCATGGCCTTGGGGCCATTCTCATCTGTTCTGGGCCTACATAAGGGCCTTAAACCCTCTCTCTCTCTCATTCCATACGAATTTGAAACCCTACGTGAGAGAAGAGAAAAGAAAGACAAGGAAAGAGAGATAAAGTGTGAGGGAAAGCTAGGGTTTGCTATAGAGATTCTCCCCTGCTGCTTTACGTATCATATCACCGCTACCGTATCGCTACACCAGCGATTCTGGTTCCATTTTCAGGTAAGAAATCCCAACCCTAACCTATTTTAGGGTTTCAAGTAGATTAAAGGATGAAATAGCTAATCTATTTCATACTGTAGGTTGTAGTTGTGCCGTAGACGACGAGTTAGAGAACGAACTAAGTTCGTTACGTGTCTACCGGCGTAAGGTGCGGACTATAAACGTTTTGGTTATGGTTTTCAATCCTTTCAATGTCAACAATGATTTATGTCTGACTTGATTGCTATCACATATGCTAGATATGATATTTTCATAAATTACACATATATGTAAACTATGTGGGTTTTAAATGCATTCCATGTGTTTGTTGAAATGTCTAAATGCATGTGGAATTATGATTCATGTTTAATATGATTGTCGTTAGAGAATACATGATTGTTGTTGATATGGTAACTCCTATGTAGAGGGATTTGCTATGATATGTGTTTTAAACTAATTAAGTGCATGTGTGTAATATGTGTAGTCTAAGTGTTTGATAAAATGCCTGAATGAGAAAATGCTTGTTTAAATGTATGTATGGAGGGTGTTGAGATAGGATTCTCAATCCCCTTAAATATGAATATAGTACCCTTTCTATAACCTATCTTACTATTATGTGCTGTATGAATGAAATGTCTGTGTATGATAATATGTATAGTATGTGTGTGATTAAATTGCTTAAGTAAGATTTGTATCTGATTTCGGTTGGCACATGCGGTTTTGGAATGGTACATATGAATGCCTAATGTACATGAAATATGTTTGGGGCTACGACATAGTCCAGGCGATCGACAATGATTTTCGAGTTAGTGGCCGAGGTTGTTTCGCCACACTAGACACGTTCGATGAATCCGAGTCGTACGCTGCTAGTCGACAGTGGTTAGGCCACGCGGAGTGCTTACGCGCTCAATGTTGATCGGCTCGACGTATGCTCGTACCAGTCAAGCTTGTCAAGTAACCCGATTGGCCCGATGAATGTTCACCATGTATGGATACTACTGCTTGAATCTAAGTTACCAAACTCACTAGTAGAAAGCCTGTTTAACCTTGGTACCTCGATCCACTAAGACTCATGAGCCGGGCATGGTGGTATGGGACACCATAGTCGTGCTGTCAGCCTACGCTGGGGTGACGAGCTTCCCCGTACTGACCAGTGAGCAACCCAAACTCGTGAGCCGAATACAGTGGTATGAGACATTATATTCGAGCTGTCGGCCTATGATCAGGTGACGAGCCTGTAGTGACCTCAAGTGTACGCTAGAAACTACGTTGAGGTGACGAGCCTTTCCATAGTAAACTAGAGTATAAACCAGGCCTGTGCTGAGGTGACGAGCCTCTCCGTAGTAGCCTGGAAATTGCCTATCGTATGTGATTGCTAGGATTGACGACCCTAGATGGATCAATGTTTGGGTATATGATATAAAGGGAGGTGCCTTAGCTTCCCAATCCTGCTATATGAAAAGGTCTAATAGGAACTCGGTAATCATGCTCATGCACCGCATTGCATGTGCCTTTGGCATTGGTGTTGAGCACAGAGGAAGGGGTGCATGCCGCGACCGAAAGAGGAAGATCGCAGAGGGAGTGCAGGCGAGGGCATGCATCATTAATACATATCATTTTTGCATTAACCAGAGTACTTAGGGATGCTTGATTGTATTGCTTTATCATTACTGCTTAATTAAATTGATAACATGTTAACCTTTACCTTATAGCTCCACTGAGTTGATCACTCACTCCCATGTTCTGGGACGGTGTTTTAAACACCAACCAAACTTTGTCTTAGCTGCAGGTGATGGCGATGCTTATGAGGCAGTGCCGGACTATTACAATGATGAGGAGGAGTTCTCCTATATGCAACTCTCGGGTGGGTCTATGTAGACCTGGAGTTGCATGAAGGGGCTATAAGGTTTTGGATAGAGAATATTATATATTCTGATTTTGTATATTTTGAATTAAACTTGTAATTATTTAACCTAGTGACATTCATACTTTGAGGGCTTATTGTTACTTTTGTACAGTTTATATACACATCACAGTCTTTTGCTAGCGTACTTTAATTGCCTCTGGAGTATGATATGCTATTTTGGTATAATCTCATTCATGTTTAAGGCACTAATATGGATAACATTTAATCATCATTATCTATGTTGCATAAGTGATGCGTTGGAACTTGGAAGTTGAGTTTATGCTCGATCTCCGATTTTTAGGGCGTTACAAGTTAGTATTAAAGGATGATTTGGATTAAACTGGACCTGGGTTATGGTCACACGATGCCCACTGATGTACTTTGACTTAGGAGGGTATGATCAAATGTAGAAACGGTTATAGGATTTCCAGTTTCGTCGGTCGTTGGATTCGACCGAAACTGACCATCGTAATTCACCCCGTAGGCACTTTTGATCGTGTAAAACGATCCTAATCTCCCTCTAGTCCGTCAATTGACGAGTATGGACATCAATTCAGTCAATCCCACACGTAAAACATGAAATGGCCTAGCTATACGTCCTAGAGGGGGGGTGAATAGGACGATGCCAAAATAAAACTTTAACAGCAGAATAAAGAAAGATAGATAGCCAAATAAACTAAATCAAATCATAATGTTGAAATAAAAGCAACCTCTCTAAACAAGAATTGAGAGGTTGATACGAATTCAGTTCTAAGGACAACCTTACACCATAAAAACTAAGGGTTTATGGCAGGACAACCTTATTTCTAGAACGTCTTTTGTATCAAAAACTCAAACCAGAGAGGAATATATAAATAGCAAGGAATTGAAATAAATTACAGGAATTTAAAACTAAATTATTACAACATTCCCACTATGCTTGAATTGTAAATTTTATAACATTCACATCCATACATACATTCCACAAATCTAAATGAAAAGAGATATAAAACTTAAGGAAGCATTCAAACCACAAGACAAAGAATTATAATGGTTCGCCTGTGTGTACACCAACTGTTCAACAATAGCCACACAGCACTACTCCACTCATAATATCCTCACACAGGGGATATCAGCGTTCATTATCAAAGATAGGTTTTCCAGGTTCACCCAAAACCTTTACAATTGTGTTTTTCTCTGTGGGCTTATACAATTAAAAAAACTCCTCTTCTGAGTTTTCCTGGCTCTCCTCAGATAACTAATACAATGAGATTTTTCTGGTAAATTCTAAAAGAAAATCAAATGAAAGTAAATTACACAAACATAAAATACCTGAATTTCTCCTTCATTGTAGCAGCCCAGAAGAACCAAGTCGGAGTAGAGATTTGAATGTCAAAGTTCAATGTCCAATACTTACTTTATAATGGTTCTAGGTTCTAATAGATTAAACCAAATGGGGCGTGGCTCTATTTGATTTTGATTCCAAGAAGATAGAATACAATAATTCCTCTTTTCAAATAAGATTGGAATATAGGAATAAAACCAAATAAGAAAAGCTAAAGAAAGAGAATATTAAATATGCACACTTAGCTTAAAATGGAGCACAAACTTATCTTTTAGAAGGCCGAATTAAATTAGCTTGAAATTCAATGTTTTATTCTAAGATTCGTACTCTATTTATAGGTGAGCAAATCACGTCTTCGACTAGTCTAAAGAACTCTACGACTGGTCGTAGAACCAACATATATTTGAAAATTCGAGCTCAATAAGATCTGGTGGTTTCACGACTGGTCGTAGGTGGTCTACGACTGGTCGTAGGTCTCCTTCGACTAGTCGTAGGTTGCTCACGACTAGTCGAAGCTAGCCGAATTTCAATATTGTACTTTGAGTCGTAGGTCTACGACTGGTCAAAGAAATAGTCGACACTGTTCATATGACAAGTTGAACAGTACCTAAGACTAGTCAAAGCCTAACAGAAAATATTTGAATTTTACAATAAACTTACGACTGATCTAGGAAATTCTTAGACAGGTCGAAGCAGTGCTAAGACTAGTCGAACAAGGTCGAGGACTAGTCTTAGAACAACCTAAACTCACTTATATAAAACATATGAATTATGTATCCAGAATGACCTACTCTAAAGGTCAACCTAAGGTCAGTCATACCTCAATAGTGAAGTAAGGACATTAAAAATAGGAGAGGAGAGACCTTTGAAAGTAGTGAAGCTTCAAGTCTTGATGTAGTTCAAACTTGAAAGCTTCTTGAGATCTTGAGGTTGAACTTGAAAGCTTCTTGAGATCTTGACTTGTGAACAGTGCTTGCCAATCAAAGCTGATCTTGTGTAAAGTATTGTTCTTCACATATGCATGCTTCATCACAGTGTCTTTGGCACCACAAATTTGACAACAAAAAGGGGCTATAAACTATAGCACTTACAATCTCTCCCTTTGTCAAATTAGTGACAAAACATACTTCTAAGATATGTTACATAACACAAAATATCTGATTAAAGAATCATGCACCAATTGTTATATCATGCACCAGTTGTTACCAACTGGCATACTAACATGATCCTGCAAACTTGTAAATCAATATTCAATATAACATACAGTCCACTACTGCACATACTACTCCCCCTAAGTAACATACAATTCTACTCCCTTCTCATAACATAATCATTAGACATCACATCCATATCCATTCTCCCCCTTTTTGTCACAATAGGACAAAGGAAGCATAGAACAGATGGCTGAGGAGAAATAAGGAAAGAGATATATAAGTGAAAACAAGACAAGATATGATTAACCAGCATAAACAGCCCACATAATTCATAAACAGAGCTAAGTCAAAGATAACTACAATCTCAAAACTAGTTAAGCTAACACATGAGTAATAAAGTTATAACAGACTAGCTAACTTAAAAGAACTAATCTGAACCAGATGAAGGAGCAGGGATGGAAGGATCAAGTTGATGCATGCCCTTGTTCAAACGCCTAAGATATTTGCGCATATACTTGAATTGTAAATCATGGGCAACGGACATGTTTTCCATCTTAACATTCATATTCTCAACTTTATCTTTCAATGCACGTAGACATGCATCAAACTCAGAAGGCTCATAATCTGGATCAGTTGCAGAGTCAGATTCAAGTTCGTAAAAAATATCATCCATGTTAATATCAGTAGGAGGATGATCACTAGCTTCTTCTTCATGTTCAGCTTCAGCATTGCTAACACCAGCATCTTGACCAGGAAGGAAATCAAGTTTCATCTTATTGATATTGAAATTGTTAAATCTCAGATGATGGATAGGGGCCTCTCCCACCGGCATATCGACTAGAATATGCGTAGCCAACACAGTCATCAAATAACCAAAAGGAATGCACTGTGACCTGGATGGAGTCAAAACTGAATAATGGAGTGACAAATCAAGGATGGTAGACAAACATGAGCACCGCTGGCAACAGCATGAAGGACACGAACCATGAAGGAAGTCAATTTAGATTTATTACCTGATCGAGGATACAATTTAGACACAAAAATTTTGTGAGAACTCTATATTTGGGTAACGGATATTTTGAGGGAAGTGCATTCCTTTTATGTGTCCATTGAACAACCAAATTGCATAAATATTTTGTGAGCATACATTTTTCAGATACTGAGGATTTTTCAGATAAGTTATGGATAGGAATGCCCTCATCATTCACAGGAATTTCCATAAGAGCTGAAATCAAATGACGATCAACGTCAAATGGTCCTTCTCTTATGGCTATCTTAAAAGATAAATTTTTCAATGAAAAATCACATATGCATGCAAACATGGACTGGGCAATGGACCGGTATGCTGGCCCACCTCAATGTAATAAGTTATCCCAACCTATAGCTTGGAGCATAGGAAGGATATCAAAAGGAACAACATGATTAATGTCAACAGGATGTTCAACAATAACATTACGCATTCTGATATCCCGAACATAAGATGGATTGTCCTCGGGAGCTCGAAGATGACGCTTAGTGATAGGGGCCGATCTGGAGGAAGAAGATGGACCACAGGATGTTGTCTTTCTCCCTCTAGATGCCATTTACAACAAGGATTTTAAGGAAATAGAGAGTTGCAAAGGATTGAGAAGTGGGTTTTCTCAAAACAGATTTTACCCAAGAAAAACCCCAAATCTCAACAAAATTTGAAATAGATAACTTCAAGAGAAAAATAGAAGAAATCTAGACTCAAATCTACAAGAAAAATACAAATAGAGCACTAACCTTAAAGATTTTGAAGGAAGGGTTTGACTAGTCGTGCGTCTGCCGGTTGGAGAGTGAAGAAGAAATGAAGAAGATGAAGCATTTTCTCCAAATTTTAAGTGATTCACGCGATTCATGACCGGTCGTAGCACGACTGGTCGTGTATACTCACGATTGGTCAAGTACTGGTCAAAAAATCTGATTTCAAGCAATATATACAAAATTTAAAATCTAATCAAGCAAATATATACAATATGATACAAATAGGCATAAATACTCATTTTAAAATGCACATGCCAAGATCAAATTTCATTTTGTTAAACCTGTTTTTGTCGAGTGATTTAATGAAAATGTCAGCACGTTGATTCTCGGTAGGAATATATTCCAAAGATATAACCTTTTCTTCTACTAATTCTTGAATATAATGAAATCTAATGTCAATGTGCTTAGTACGAGAATGCTAAATTGAATTTTTTAAAATATTTATGGCATTGGAATTATCATAATATAATAACATAGAATTCTATTTAATTTCATAATCACTTAGCATACGTTTCATCCAAACTAGCTATGTACACACATTACCAGCTGCGATATATTTAGCTTCAGCTGTTGAAAGTGATATAGAACTTTATTTCTTACTAAACCAAGAAACTAAACAGTTTTCAATATAAAAGCAATCACCACTGGTTAATTTTCTATCATCAAGATTACCAGCCTAGTCACCATCTGAGTACCCAGCTAATTGAACACTACTCTTATGTGGATACCAGAGACCGAGATTAACAGTACTTGCGATATATCGCATAATCCGCTTAACAACAATTAAGTGTGACTCTTTAGGTTCAAACTGATATCTAACGCAAATACCAACACTTATAGAGCGATATCAGTTCTACTAGCAGTTAAATATAGTAAACTATGAATCATACTCCGATGTAATTTCGGATTCACATTTTTACCTTTAGAATCTTTTGAGAGTTTCAAAGTTGTACTCATAGGAGTATCAAAGTTCTTACCATTCTCAAATCCAAATCTCTTAATCAAATTCATAACATATTTAGATTGAGAAATGAATATTCCATCAGGTTTTTGCTTAACTTGTAACCCAAGGAAATAATTCAATTCCCCAACCATGCTCATTTTAAACTGAGATTTCATCAAATCTGCAAACTCAATAGTCATGTCAGTACAGGTAGATCCATAAATAATATCATTAACATAAATCTGTAC
Source organism: Magnolia sinica (assembly GCF_029962835.1). NCBI lineage: Eukaryota > Viridiplantae > Streptophyta > Magnoliopsida > Magnoliales > Magnoliaceae > Magnolia > Magnolia sinica. Next base: position 35,234,922 of record NC_080583.1, read on the forward strand.
TATTAAAATGTGATTATTATGTTTTTTAATAAATAGAGTCTTATCAACACATCCCATTTGAAAATTATGGCTTAATAGAAACTTTGTTAGTTTCTCGTACCATGCCCTAGGAGATTGTTTTAAACCATAAAGTGCCTTTTTAAGGCAATACACATGATCAACATTTTTGGGGTCTTCAAAATCCATCGGTTGTTCAACATAGACTTCCTCATGCAGATCGCCATTTAAAAATACACTTTTCACATCCATTTGGTAAATCTTAAACTTTCTAAAACACGCAATGGATATAAAGAGTCTAATTGGTTCAAGCCGTGCTACTGGTGCGAAGGTTTCATCAAAATCAATACCTTCAATTTGAGTGTAACCTTGTACCACTAGCCTAGCCTTGTTTCGAATTATATTGCCAAGCTTATTAGACTTATTTTTAAAAATCCATTTGGTTCCAATGATGTGTTTGTCTTTAGGTCTAGTTACGAGATACCAAACATCATTTCTCACAAATTGGTTAAGTTCTTCTTGCATTGCAACAATCCAATTTTCATCAGCAAGAGCTTCTTTTACGTTAGATGGTTCTATCTAGGATGTAAAACATACGTAATTACATATATCCTCAAGTTGTCTACGGTTACGAACACCAGTGAGAGGGTTTCCAAGAATCTGTGTGGTTGGATGATCTTTAACAATCCTTAGTTCAGAATCAGTTTGATTAGATGAAGTATCAAATTTATCAATTACTAGTACTTCATCATTATCTGAACTTGAGACTGGTGTGTTTAAGTGATCATCAATGACTACATTGATAGACTCTTGAATCACACCGGTCCTTTTGTTCAGAACCCTATAAGCTCGACTGTTTAAAGAGTATTCTAAAAAGATCCCTTCATCACTCTTCGTATCAAACTTTCCCAGATTTTCACGATCTCATAAAATATAGCACTTGCTGCCTAAAACTCGAAAGTATTTGACAATAGGCTTTTTATCGAACCACATTTCATAAGCCGGTTTATTATTACCTTTACTAGTGTAAACCTGGTTAATGATATAGCAAGCTGTATTGACTGCTTCAGCCTAAAGATTCTTGGAGAGCTTCATACTATTCAACATGACATTAACCATTTCTTGAAGCACTCTATTTTTCCTTTTAACTATACCATTTTGTTGTGGAGTTTTGGGCGCTGAGAATTCATGTAATATTCCTTGGTCGCTACAGAACTTCTCAAAACCGCTATTCTCAAATTCAGATCCATGATCACTACGAATCTTACTGACTTGAGAACCTTTTTCAGATTGAATCCTTTTGAGAACCTTTTTCACTTCTTCAAGGGTTTCTGATTTGTCCCTTAAGAAGACAACCCATGTATATCTGGTAAAGTCATTTACTATTACTAAGATATATCTTTTGCCACCTCGACTTTCCGTCTTGGTAGGTCCTACAAGATCCATATGGAGAAGCTCGGGTGGTCTTGATGTGGTATCGAAATTCACCTTATTGTGTGAGTTCCTCATTTATGTGCCAATCTGGCATTCACCACATATTTTATCTAATTTTAATAGTTTGGGTAGACCTCTTATAAGTTCTCGTTTTCTCAACTATATAAATTTCGGTAGTGTACATGTCCAAGACATTTGTGCCACAAATCAGTCTCGTCTATATGGACCATATAACACGATTGATTAGATGAGCTGGATTCGCTAATAATATAACAGTTTTCAGACGTTTTACGTCTAGTTAGTATAACTGAACCTTTGTTGTTTAAAATCTCACAGCTTTGATTAGAAAATCGTACATTATGGTTATTATTACAAATTTGAGATATGCTTAGAAGATTATGTTTCAGACCTTCAACATACAAAATATTTTTAAACAAAGGGAGGTTATAGAGTTGAACCGTACCTTGGCCCATAATCTTGCAATTGCTTCCATCACCAAAAGTAAACTGACCCATCAGTCATATCTTTAAGATCGGTGAATAAAGCCTTATCGCCTGTCATATGCTTGGAGCATCCACTATCTACGTACCACTTTGAGTGGCTTGGAGCTTTAAAAGAGGTATGGGCAACCAAGCAGGCAACCTTAGGAACCCATTTCAGAATTATTTTGGGTTTAAGAGTATAGTTGGTCTTCTTCTGTCTGTTCTTATAAGAATGACCTACTAAGTTAGATTTTAAGAGCTCCTTGAGTAAATTAACTATCTTTTCAGCTAGTGGGTTTCTGTTATGATTTTTGAAGTTAACATAGCTATTTTTTGATTTTTAAAAAGCTTTTCTATTTTTTGAAAAACCTTGACTAGTATTTTTCTCTTTTGAGTTAGAGGACTCTCCTTTCACAAACTTAGGAGGAGTATTCTTTTGTTTAGGAGGAACATTTTTATCGTAGCCCAACCCTGATCTGTCGCCACATTTTCTAGATCCGGATAAAAGTTTTTCTAACTTTGGATCTCCTTGGGCATACCTCCGTGTATCCTTTAAACTTAGAAGAGAAGATACTTCATTTCTAATTTTCTCATTTTCAGATTTCAGATTTTCAATCAGGGAGGTTTTGAATTCTAATTTGCATTTTGATTTTTTAAAATAATCTGAAATTTGGGATTTTTTGAAAACAAGAGATTTAAAACATTCTTTGAGTTTAGAAAACTTCTCTTTTTGAAGTTTCAATTTCACTGCAATTTTACAACTTTCCTTGTATAGGGCATTGTAAGCGTCTTGAAGATCATCTTCATTTTCATAATCACTATTCAGATTTTCTTCGCTAGTTGAATCATCATGATCTGAAAAAGTGAATTTAGTTAGAGTCATAAGGGTGTTAACTTCACTGCCCGACTCAGTTTCAGAATCTTCTGATTCAGAAGAAGCTTCAGAATCAAACATTCATCCCAAGTAGCTAACATACCCTTCTTTGTGGGTTTATCCTTTTTAGTACACTTGTTTGCTAAATGCCCATATTCTTGGCTGTTGTAACATTGACTATCTTTTAAAGACTTTCAAGTTTTAGATTTAGGTTTTGATCTAATCTTGTCATTTGATTTTTGAAAATCAACCCTCTTCTTACTCTTGAAAATCTTGTAAAACTTTTTTGCTAAAAGAGCCATATCATCTTCAGAATCAGAGTTGTCTTTAGAAGATTTAAGAGTGATAGATTTACTTTTAGGAGCTTTAAAATTTAACTCATAGGTTTGTAAAGAACCAACTAGTTCTTCTACCCTCATATTATTCGTATCACGAAGTTCCTGGATTGCGGTTAGTTGAACCGTTCAGGAAGTGAGCGTAGTATCTTTGCACACACTTTACTCTTTGGGATTTTATCGCCAAGACCCCACATTGAGTTTACAATGTTATTTAGTCTAGTATAAAATTCCATAAACATTTCATTTTCCTCCATATGAATTTCTTCAAATTTGGTTGTGAGGAGTTGGACTTTAGATTTTTTGACAATTGTAGTACCCTTGTGTGTCATTTCTAATATATCCCAGGCTTGCTTTGCAGTATCACAGGATATGATTCTTTTGAACTCATCCGGTGATAGTGCGCAAGTGATTGCATTTAGTGCTTTTGCATTGGCACTACTCTCATTTTTCTGAAGGGTGGTCCATGAGAAATATGGTGTTACTCTCATTGATTTTGAACTATCGATACCAGTCACTTCAGTGGTAGGTGGGTTCCATTCAGTCACTGTGGCTTGCCACACACTCTCATCTATTGATTTGAGGAAGATCCTTATCCTGGCTTTCCAATAGGCATAATTGGAGCCATCAAAGGGTGGAGGCCTAGTGACTGATAGGCTATCAAAATTTGACATCTCTTTAAATAGCTTAGATCGTTAGCTCAGGAAATAAATCTAAATAAAAAGCAATAAGAGTGAGCTATTAAGCTCTGATACCACTTGAAATGGCCTAGCTATACGTCCTAGAGGGGGGGGAGGGTGAATAGGATGATGCCAAAATAAAACTTTAACAGCGGAATAAAAAAGATAGATAGCCAAATAAACTAAACCAAATCACAATGCTGAAATAAAAGCAACCTCTCTAAGAATTGAGAGGTTGATACAAATTTAGTTCTAAGGACAACCTTACACCATAAAAAGCCAAGGTTTATGGTAGGACAACCTTATTTCTAGAACGTCCTTTGTATCAAAAACTCAAACCGGACAGGAATATATAAATAGCAAGGAAGTGAAATAAATTACAGGAATTTAAAACTAAATTATTACAACATTCCCACTGTGCTCGAAACGTAAATTTTACAATATTCACATTCACACATACATTCCACAAATCTGAATGAAAAGAGATATAAAACTTTAGCAAGCATTCAAACTAAAAGATAAATAATTATTGTGGTTCACCTGTGTGTACACTAACTGTTCAACAATAGCCACACCGTACTACTCCACTCCTAATATCCTCACACAGGGGATATCAGCGTTCACTATCAAAGATAGGTTTTCTAGGTTCACCCAAAACTTTCACAATTGTGTTTTTCTCTGTGGGCTTACACAATTAAAAAAACTCCTCTTTTGAGTTTTCCTGGCTCTCCTCAGATAACCAATATAATGAGATTTTTCTAGCAAATCCCAAAAGAAAACCAAATGAAAGTAAATTACACAAACATTAAATACCTGAATTTCTCCTTCATTGTAGCAGCCCAGAAGAACCAAGTCGGAGTAAAGATTAGAATGTCAAAGTTCAATGTCCAATACTCACTTTATAATGGTTCTAGGTTCTAATAGATTTTATATTAAACCAAATGGGGCGTAGCTCTATTTGATTTTGATTCCAAGAAGATAGAATACAGTAATTCCTCTTTTCAAATAAGATTGGAATATAGGAACAAAATCAAATAAGAAAAACTAAAGAAAGAGAATAATAAATATGCACACTTAACTTAAAATGGAGCACAGACTTATCTCTTAGAAGGTCGAATTAAATTAGCTTGAAATTTAATGTTTTATTCTGAGATTCTTACTTTATTTATAGGTGAGCAAATCACATCTTTGACTGGTCTAAAGAACTCTACGACTGGTCGTAGAACCAACAGATATTTGAAAATTTGAGTGAGTTAAGATCTGGCGGTTTCATGACTGGTCGTAGGTCTCCTTCGACTGGTCGTAGGTTGCTCACGACTATTCAAAGCTAGCCGAATTTCAATACTGTACTTTGAGTCGTAGGTCTATGACTGGTCGAAGAAGTAGTCGACCCTGTTCATATGACTAGTCGAACAGTCCCTAAGACTAGTCGAAGCCTAACAGAAAATATCTGAATTTTGCAACAAACTTACGGCTGATCTAGAAAATTCTTAGATAGGTCGAAGCAGTACTAGGACTAGTTGAACAAGGTCTAGGACTAGTCTTAGAACAGCCTAAACTCACTTATATAAAACATATGAATTATGTATCCAGAATGGCCTACTCTAAAGGTCAACCTAAGGTCAATCATACCTCAATAGTGAAGTAAGGACATTGAAAATAGGAGACGAGAGACCTTTGAAAGTAGTGAAGCTTGAAGTTTTGATGTAGTTCAAACTTGAAAGCTTCTTGAGATCTTGACTTGTGAACAGTGCTTGTCAATCAAAGTTGATCTTGAGTAAAGCATTATTCTTCACATATGCATGCTTCATAATAGTGTCTTTGACACCACAAATTTGACAACAAAAGGGGCTATAAATATAGCACTTACAAAACATGCCAAAAGCGTGAATACTCACAATTTGGAGTGCAAACATGCCCCAAACGAGTGCGGGGGGCCATGTACTAACTTCCAGTGGGATCCGAGGTGGGTCCCGTGCATTTTCAGCATCCGAGGGGGGGGGGGGGGGTGGACACCGGCCCTGTGTAGAGGCACCACCGGCGTCACAGACCTTGGGTGGAGCCTCCGCCAAATCGGCCGGGCCCCACCCGGACACACAGTGCCCGGGTGGAGCCTCTGCCCACCCGGTGGGGCCCGCCAACTGACCATATGTGGGGCCCTCAACACACATGTGGGACCCCTCTCCCCTCTCTAAAACCCCATTTTAGGGTGTTTTTGCAACATCCCAACCCCCTCCACTCTATATTCTCTCCCAAATCTCTCAAATCTTTCTTCCTTTTTAACCCATTGCACTAAACCCATCTTCAAGCTTCAAATCCTCTTCCTTCATCATCACTACCTCCCCATTTCTCTTTCCAAGTGATTCAAACCCCACTACCTATTTCAATCTCCTCTCAAATCTTCTTTCATACCTTTAAAACACTCCTTTTCCCCCATTTTTTTCACCCCATCTTCCATTCCCTTCCCAATTGAGTACACCAACCCATTGGTGTGTCTCAAAGCTCCAAAACCCACTAACCCATCCTATTTTCCATGGCTTTCTTTGAAGTGGTCACCACCATCTTCTCCATCTCTACGCTCTTATCTCTCATGACGAGGAAAAGGGCGGCCCCGGATGAGGCCGGGCCTAGCCGACCACATCGTCCTATGAGGAGGGCAGGTGCCGAAGCAAGTCCTAGTGCTGAGCAAGAATGGAGGTCCAAGTGGGACCTCGATCCTCGGATTCTATTGGAGAGATCCCTAATACTGAACATTGGTCTCGGTATGTTCCGCAACTGCAAGGTCGTGTTTGAAGCACACGTCGATGAAAAAATGTTTTAGACGTACCCAGTCATCGACTTTCTCGTGGAAAATGGGTGGGGACCCATATTTGAGGGAAAGGAACCTGCAAGCGTAAACACTGTGCTCACTTTCTATGCCCTCATTCGAAATCTGATGTATAAGCCCCTCTAGTTTACCATTCCTCTAGATACGTAGGAGATTACGATTGGTGTGGATGATACTGCTCGTGTCATAGGTGTTGAGAAGGGATTAGTGCATGCTAGTGAGAAGAATTGCGCTAGTAAGCGGGAGAAGAGACTCCGCACGCGATTCCTCTGTGGCCAGCCCGAGCACTAGAGGTGGGGAACTGGCCTCGCTTCAACTAAGATGACAAATACTTCCGTTTGCTCCATAGCATATGCATGTATAACGTGTATCCCTAATCAAGTAACTGCACCGAGTGCACGAGGTTCATGGTGGACTTCTTGTTTCGAGTTGAAAAGGGAGACAAAGTATGTCTGCCCACTCTCGTCCTGACGCAGATAATCATGGCGGTAAGGTCTAATAGGGAAAGCACTGCGCTGCCATTCGGCCGACTGATTTGTAAGATCGCCCGCCGCTACAGCTTCTGACTCCATATGGATGACGTCGCCCCAATCCATATTATCAATGCAGGCACGCTTAACTACATGGGGATTGGTGAAAGGCAACGCCGAGCCCGCCTTGGGGAGTAGAGTGACGATACAGAAGAGGAGAGTGTTGATGTTGAAGGGGAAAGTGAGGATATCAAGGAGAGTGAGGGTGAGGAAGAAAGTGGCAATGAAGAAGAAGGGAGTAGTGAGGATGGCGATGGGGATGACAGCAATGGTGAGGAAGGGTAAGGGGCAGAAGAAGTGGAGGCCTAAGGCCCTGATGTGGCCTCTCCTCCTGTTACACACGAGCATGATAGTGATCGGGCTACATCAGAAGCCCGTTGGGCTTGACTCGAGGAGGGCTAAGCTGCCCTGCGACGAGAGGTCAGTCAGGTCCAGGCCAAACTTGGAGAGACCCAAGCCAAGCTTAAAGAGAATGAGGCCTTTATGAAATGGAATTTCAAGAAGGTGTCTCGTACCTTGAGGGTTATCCTGTGTTGTGTACAGGACAAGGGTGCACCTCCACCATCGCCGGATTCTAACGACTAGTCGTACATATAGTAGTCTTCTAGTTTGTTTTGTGGTTTGTTTGCTTATTTCTATGTATAGCCATGATAGGCTTAGTTGTATGGTAGGGTTAGTGGTGTGTTTTAGTGTTTAAAACTAGTTTAAATTAGCTCACATTCATCTTCTATCATGATTCATGTAATATTGTATCCCATGTATTGTGACAAATTTTGGTAAATGAAATGCATGAAGCTTCTTGAATTTGAATGCGTGTGATGTGTGGATGCGTGTATGATCATGTGTTGAATTTGACACGGGTTGCACCCTATGTTGTATATAGGGAATGTCACCTAAGAGCACACAGACCTTGGCACGTTTCACCCTTGGTGACTCCATTGACGGGGCTCCACCCCTAAGCAATAGTCACATAGACCCCAGTTTGGGCCCACCTCACGAGACTATATTGGATACTCAGCCGGCCACTGGCTCCACTAATGGGTCGACACCTGTTGCACCATCGGTTCCTGAGCAGAACCGTGCGTCCTCTTCAACGCAGCATATGCCTCAGACGGCCCCTCCTTAAGATAGGTTGGAGCAGATGATGTTATTGATGCAACAGCGGCAGCTGCAGCAGCAGCAGCAGCTCTTGGCCACCCTTGGGGGAATCTTTGCTCAGAGCATGGGTGTGGCTCCGCCTGCTCCATTTGTGCCCCCTGCTGGGAATACGGGTGCTAGCGGACATTTCGAGCGATTTCAGCGCTTACGGCCTCCTACTTTTGCGGGTACTCACCGACCTGAGGAGGCCGAGTATTGGCTTGACAGCATCTCTAAGATACTGAAGCCGCTGCACTGCACTGAGGCAGAGCAGGTGGAGTTAGTCACCTTCATGTTTGAGAAGGAGGCTAGCTTATAGTAGGATAGCGTTCTCCGCACTGTTGCTGTCGGACAGTGTGTACGTGGGAGGCCTTCGAGACACGCTTCCATGAGAAATATTTTCCCCTCACGTACCGCCATGAGAAGGAGAGTGAGTTCCTTCATCTCCGTCAGGGAGGCATGAAAGTGGCAAAGTACGAGAACAAGTTCACGGAGCTGGCTAGGTATGCTCCCTTGATTCTCGCCGATCAGCCGATGAAGATGCGATGCTTCTCTGAAGGCCTGCAACCCGAGATACGCTTGAAGATGTGCTGTGCTAGCATATCTACCTATGCTGAGCTGGTGGGCATGTCTCCGCGAGCAGAGCAGGATGTGGATAGATTGTCCTGCACGTGCATGCCTATGGTTCCTAGACCGCGATCAGATATGCCGAGCAGGCCGTTTCTCGCAAGAGGCCCCGTGCAGACTCACCTCCCAGACTTGCAGCTCCACCAGTGACGTGTGGTGCATCTACTGCAGCAGGTCGGCCACATTAATGCCCACTGTTTCACCAAGATGAGGGACAACGACTTCTCGCTGCCTCAGATGATCAACTGCCAGCTTCCTCAGATGATTGCAGCTCCACCTCTACAGTTAGCACCAGCGTATCCATCTTTTCAACCACCTGCACCCCAATTTAGGCCACCTCAATGGCCTATGGTACCACAGCCGAACCAATCTCAGCAGGCTCGCATGCACTCACTTGCAGCTGAGGCATCCGAGACAGCAGTTGCAGCACCGTTGGCTTTTGAAGTCACGATGCATATTCAAGGTACACCAGTCTTCTTGTTGGTAGACACCGGGTCCACTATCTCTATTATATCATGCGCAACAGTCAAGCAACTGGGGTTGAAAACTAGTCCTATAGTTAGGGTGGGACTCCTTACCGCCACGAGGACTTTCTCAGACTCTACCAAGATGTGTAGGGGTTATTCAGTAGACCTGGGGAGCAGGGTAGTGCTTGTTAACCTGCTGGTTGCTCGATTACATCACTATGACATCATTCTCAGTATGGATTGGCTCACGGAGATGAGGGCAGAGATCGATTGCTACATTAGAGTGGTGACTACCCAGGGACCTAAGGGTACGACCTTTACATTTCCAGTGTAGGTCAGTTGGCCCTATCGCATTAGTTGTTACACTTCCTTGCTAGAGGATGTTAATGGTCCAACACTTGGGGATACGCCCGTGGTCCAGGACTTTTGGGAAGTGTTCAAGAAGATGCCGGGACTACCTCCACGATGCGAGGTTGATTTTACTATTGATTTAGTGCCTGGTGCGACACCCATTTCACTGCCGATGTATCGCATGCCTCATGTGAGATGGAGGAACTGAGGAAACAGATCGATGATCTATTGGATGCAGGCTTCATATGACCTAGCGTGTCTCCGTGGGGAGCACCTGTGTTGTTTGTGAAGAAGAAGGATGGATCTCTGTGATTGTGTATTGATTACCGCAGACTGAACCAAGTGACGGTGAAGAACAAGTATCCTCTGTCCAGGATAGATGATCTGTTTGATCAATTGAGAGGGGCACAATATTTTTGAAAGATCGATTTGTAGTCAGGGTATCATCAGTTGCGCGTCAGAGATGAAGACGTGCAGAAGACAGCATTCAGGACCAGCTTTGGGCATTACGAGTTCCTAGTGATGTCGTTTGGACTCACAAATGCACTGGCCGTGTTCATGGACCTGATGAACAGGGTGTTTCGGCCGTATCTATACTGATTCGTCATCGTATTCATAGATGACATCCTGATATACTCTATGAGTCGGAAGGAGCATGAGGAGCACCTGTGAGCAATCTTCGATACGCTTAGAAAGAACCAGTTGTTTGCACAGTACAAGAAGTGCGACTTCTGGAAAGAAGAAGTCAAATTCCTAAGACATGTGGTGTTTAAGGAAGGGATAGCTGTGGACCTTGCTAAGGTAGCCGCAGTTCAGGACTGGGAGCAGCCTAGTTCGGTTACTAAAGTAAGGAGTTTTCTTGGCCTGGCAGGTTACTACCGTCGATTCATTAGAGATTTCTCCAAGATAGTCAGACCATTGTCTCAACTAACTCGAAAGGATCTCAAGTTTACTTTGAATGAGAAGGCAGAAGTAGCTTTTCGGGAATTAAAGGAGAAGTTGACGTCCGCCCCTATACTAGTATTGTCAGAGCAAGGAGTCAAGTATACGATATACACCGATGCTTCTCATGTTGGTTTAGGTGGTGTTTTGATGCAGAAAGACAGGGTTATTGCCTATCTATCGCGATAGTTGAGGAAACACGAGCAAAACTAACCTACGTACGACTTAGAGTTAGCGGTCATCATCTTTGCTTTGAAGATCTGGAGACATTACCTCTACGGAGAGGAGTTCGAGCTCTTTTACAACTACAAGAGCCTCAGATACATATTCACACAGAGGAACTTGAATATGAGACAGCGGCAGTGGATGGAAACCTTGAAGGACTTCAAGTTCAAGGTCTCCGACCATCCTGGCAAGGCCAACCTTGTGGCAGACGTGTTGAGCCGTAAGAAGACGATAACATTTATAGCTTTGTTGATGATAGCGGGATGGGATATGGTAGAGTTTGTGCAAGACTTTGAGCAGAAACTTATGGTAGAAGAGTTGTTCGAGAGCATCGTACATAATCGGGTTCAGCCACTTATTGATGACAGGATCATCGCGGCTCAGACAGACGACAAGCTATTAGCGAAGATGAGAAAGCAGCTTAGTGATGATGTAGACTTAGAATGGAGAGTTGGTACGGATGGGGGTTTACATTATCGTGACCGCCTATGCGTCCCAAACCTTCATGACCTGAGGAAGGAAGTTCTCAAGGCTGCTCACAATTTGAGGATGGCAATGCATCCTAGCAGTACGAAGATGTACCGCGACATGAAGCGTTCGTACTGGTGGGACAACATGAAGGCCACATAGCAGAGTTTGTATCATGTTGTCTCACGTGCTAGCAGGTCAAGGCTGAACATCGCCGACCTCCTGGACTGCTTCAGCCCATGCCCATAGCTGAATGGAAATGGGATTTCATTTCCATGGATTTCATCTCAGGGCTGCTGAAGATGAGGAAGAGACATGACTCCATTTGGGTGATCATGAAATAATTGACGAAATCGGCCCATTTTCTCCCTAGCAGAGTTTTGAACTCCGCAGACGAGTTGGCCATGTTATACATCAAGGAGATTGTACGTCTACATAGAGTTCCTCTGGAGATTGTGTCGGACCGAGACATGCGATTCACGTCTATCTTCTAGACTCTTATCCAGGAAGCAATGGGTGTGAAATTGAAGTTCATTACTGCATTCCACCCACAGATTGACGGGTAGACGGAATGGGTAAATCAGCTGTTGGAAGATATGCTGCGAGCTTGTGTACTGGATTTTAAGGACAGTTGGGACGACTGTTTTCCTTATGTAGAGTTCGCGTATAACAACAGTTTTCAGGCGAGCATCGATATGGCTCCCTATGAGGCATTGTATGGGCGCCCCTGTTGAGCACCGCATTGCTGGGAAGAAGTTTGCGAGAAGAGCTTGATTGGCCCTAAGTTAGTTCAGGCGACTTTAGAGAAGATCGACATTATCAGGTGTCGACTTTTGACAGCACAGAGAAGACAGAAGAGCTACACCGATATGAGGTGGAGGCAGTTAGAGTTCGAGGTTGGGGACCATGTGTTCTTGAAGGTTTCCCCAATGAAGGGAGTCCTTCAGTTTGGAAAGAAGGGGAAGCTCACGCCTAGATTCATTGGCCCATTCTAGATCCTAGACTGAGTGGGTGTGGTGACGTACCGCCTTGCTTTGCCCACACCACTCGTACATGTGCACAACGTATTTCATATATCTATGTTGAAAAAATACGTTCCTAATCCTTTCCACATTATCAAGTGGGAGTAGGTGCAGTTGAGTGAGGATGCTACTTATATACTGCGATCGACGCGTATTCTGGATAGGAAGGAGTAAGTGTTGTGCAGTAAGGTGATTTCACTTATGAAGGTTCTGTGGACACACCACACTGAAGAGGAGGCTACTTGGGAAACAGAAGCTGAAGTCCGAAAGAACTACCTCAGATTCTCAAGGAGTACAAAATGGTACTAATTTCAAGGATGAAATTTTTTCTTAAGGGGGGTAGATTATAACGTCTCAGAAAAATCCATTTAAAAACCCGAGTACCACCTCAGGTAGAAATCACAAAGGACCAAATCCTTTAAAAATTAGATGAGAATTAACTAAGTGCTAAACTAGGTTACCTATGAAATTAGCACTAATCACTTTAAATATGATCTGTAAGACCCAAAATGAGTAAAACCGTTAATGCTACATTACCTTAAAACTTAGGATTCATCTCAAAACCTAGTTGCTCTTGGGAGAACTTTGAAACTCTGTATCGGACCTAGACTGCGTGTTAAAGGTCCGATTACCCTAAAATTATATGGTTATGACCTCTTTGTTGGACTTGACTACCACCTTGGAAATCAAGTCCAGATAGTATCCCAAAATGCACAACTTGAGCCCGGAGCAAAGTGTGTGAGAAATGCGAATATCTTTAGGAAATGAACTAAAACTTAAGTGAATTGAGTCATTCACTTGCAGGCCGAATCTAAGGATTTAGACCATCTATTTTTGACCTAATTATACCCTCGGATTGGGAAAATTTTTTAACACATGTCAGTGAACTTGTGGCCCTGATCGAGTGCCGGTGACCGTCGAACTGAAACTGGTACTCCGTGGTCAATCTGTAAATCCGATCGGACTAAAAACTTAACCTGACCTAGATCCAACGTCAGGAAGCTTAACTTCGATTGCATGTGAAAAAGGGGCCTCCAGATGTGCTCCGTTGGATCAGAACAGTCACTATTTAGTTATAACCTAAGTATACCATGGCCCTGAGGCCATTCTCATCTGTTCTGGGGCTATATAAGGGCCCTAAACCCTCTCTCTCTCTCTCTCTCTCATTCCATACGAATTTGAAACCCTATGTGAGAGAAGAGAAAAGAGAGAGAAGGAAAGAGAGAGAAAGTGTGAGGGAAAGCTGGGGTTTGTTGCAGAGATTCTCCCCTGCTGCTTTATGTATCGTATCACCGCTACCGTATCGCTACACCAGCGATTCTGGTTCCATTTTCAGGTAAGAAATCCTAACCCTAACCTATTTTAGGATTTTAAGTAGAGTAAAGGATGAAATAGCTAATCTATTTCATACTGTAGGTTGTAGTTGTGCCATAGATGACGAGTTAGAGAACGAACTGAGTTTGTTATGTGTCTACCAACGTAAGGTGTGGACTATAAACGTTTTGGTTATCGTTTTCAATCCTTTCAATGTTAGCAATGATTTATGTCTGACTTAATTGCTATCACATATGCTAGATACGATATTTTTCCTAAATTACACATATATGCAAACTATGTTGGTTTTAAATGCATTCCATGTGTTTGTTGAAATGTCAGAATGCATGTGGAATTATGATTCGTGTTTGATATGATTGTCATTAGAGAATATATGATTGTTGTTGATATGGCAACTCCTATGTAGAAGGATTTGCTATATGTGCATTTTAAACTAATTAAGTGCATGTTTGTAATATGTGTAGTCTAGTGTTTGATAAAATGCCTGAATGAGAAAAATGCTTGTTTAAATGCATGTATGGAGGGTGTTGAGATAGGATTCTCAATCCCTTAACTATGGATATAGTACCCTTTCTATAACCTATCTTTACTATTATGTGTTGTATGAATGAAATGTCTGTGTATGATAATATGTGTAATATGTGTGTGATTAAATTGCTCAAGTAAGATTTGTATCTAATTTCGGTTGGCACATGCGGTTTTGGACTGGTGCATATGAATGCCTAATGTACATGAAATGTGTTTGGGGCTACGACGTAGTCCAGACAATTGGTAATGATTTCTGAGTAAGTGGCCGAGGTTGTTTCGCCACACCAGACTCATTCGAGGATTCCGAGTTGTACGCTACTAGTCGACAGTGGTTAGGCCACGTGGAGTGCTTACGCGCTCCATGTCGATCGGCTTAACGTATGCTCGTACTAGTCGAGCTTGTCAAGTAACTCGATTGGCCCGATGAATGTTCACCATGTATGGACGCTACTGCTTGAATCTAAGGTACCAAACTCACCAGTGAAAAACCCGTTTAACCTTGGTACCTCGATCCGCTAAGACTCATGAGCCGGGCATGGTGGTATGAGACACCGTGGTCGTGCCGTCGGCCTATGCTGGGGCGACGAGCCTCCCCGTAGTGACCAGTGAGTAACCCAAACTCATGAGCTGAATACGGTGGTATGGGACACTGTATTCGAGTTGTCAACCTCTGATCAGGTGACGAGCCCATAGTGACCTCGAGTGTACACTAGAAACTACGTCGTGGTGACGAGCCTTTCCGTAGTAAACTAGAGTATAAACCAGGCCTGTGCTGAGGTGACGAGCCTCTCCGTAGCAGCCTGGAAACTGGCTATCATATGTGACTGCTAGGATTGACAAGATGGATCAATGTTTAGGTATATGATATAAAGGGAGGTGCCTTAGCTTTCCAATCCTGCTGTATGAAAACGTCTAATAAGAACTTGGTAATTATGCTCATGCACCGCATTGCATGTGCCTTTAGCATTGGTATTGAGCACAGTGGATGGGGTGCATGCCACGATCGTAAGAGGAAGATCACAGAGGGAGTGTAGGCGAGGGCATGCATCATTAATACATATCACTTTTGCATTAACCAGAGTACTTAGGGATGCTTGATTATATTGCTTTATCATTACTGCTTGATTGAATTGATAACATGTTAACCTTTGCCTTATAGCTCCACTGAGTTGATCACTCACTCCCACACTTTGGGATAGTGTTTTAAACACCAACTAGAATCTGTCTTAGCTGCAGGTGATGGCGATACTTATGAGGCAAAGCCGGACTATTACGATGACGAGGAGGGGTTCTCCTATATGCAACTCTCTGGCGGGTCTATGTAGACCTGGAGTTGCGCTGACAGGGCTACATGGTTTTGGATAGAGAACATTACAAATTATAATTTTGTATATTTTGAATTAAACTTGTAATTATTTAACCTAGTGACATTCATACTCTGAGGGCTTGCTGTTACTTTTATACAGTTTATATACACATCATAGTCTTCCGCTAGCGTACTTTAATTACCTCTGGAGTATGATATGTTGTTTTGGTATAATCCCATTCATGTTTAAGGCACTAATATGGACAAAATTTAACATCATTATCTATGTTGTATAAGTGATGCGTTGGAACTCGAAAGTTGAGTTTATGCTCGACCCCCGATTTTCAGGGCGTTACAATAATACATGGGAAGAACGACCCTAATTATGGGACCGACCCTTTAAGAAGAGGTCAGATCTTGTAATATCTACACTACTTGAATTACGCAATTCGCATATCCAATCCATGGAAAACTGCTTAGACCTCACGACATGAAATGGTTAAACTAACCTTCTTACTTAGAAAAATTGCACAAGCAAATTGGATGGCAAAAAAATGTCTTTGCATTAACCAAGCTTTGAAGAGAACATTACATCAAAAAAATTTACAAAAGGGAAAACAAAAGTAGATCAAACCGTATGAGGCTACTTGGAAGGTGCATCCTGTGGAGGCACTTCGAAATTAGAGCTGGCCTCCTCGAAGGATGAGAGATCAAGCTCGGGATGTGATCCCTTCACACCCTCGAGGCACCTCTCGTATTCGATGCCGTAAAGACCATCCCTGTTGTCCTTGTACTCCTTAGAGGACTTAAACCACTCTACAGCTGCTACCTTGGCCTCCTTGACCTTAACATTGAAGATGCGCCTTAGCACGATCAGGTCTGCCTTTCACTGGGCCCATCTTTCCAAGGCTTGGGCAAGCAACTTCTTCGATGCCTCCAGCTCGGCCGTCAAAGTCTCCGTCTGAGCTTTTGTGGTAGCCCAAAGTTGTTTGGCCTCCTCACAGAGTCGTCCAACTTTAGTGGTGGGCTACTTGGCCTTGACACCCTTCTGTAGCAGCTTCGCCTCTGCCACTTTTAGCTCCTCCTGGAGGTGCGGCACCTCGCGATGTACATTGAGTAGGGCGGGGCGTATTGGAAAAAGAAAGAAATCGAAAGTTAGATCAAACTCAGAAAAAATAGAACCTACCCAAGTAAGAGGGAACTCACCCTGAGGAAGGGCCTTGACAGTTGAGTTGAATCCCTTCTACCGGGGCATCCATCATTGCTAGTAAAGCTGGCATCAGAAATATGTAAATTTTCCTAGGGAAAGAGGCTCTCCAGTGCTCGCCGGACCGACCCAGGAGGCCTCTGATCCTCCCCACTGTGGCTGTTAGACGAGCCCCCTACCTGGGGCATCAGAAGTTTAGTCGTCTTCACCCCCGTTCACGCAGCAGCTTGAGCCTCAGTAAGAGGAGCCGACCTGACGGTCTCCTTTACCATGACAGTAGCAGAGGTCGAGGATGACGTGTTCCCCATAACCTCCTAGGTCATAGAGGATGAAGCTTTGACCTTTCTCTTACTCTTAGAGGTCGACTTCTTTTTCTTTAGGGCCACCTTACCCAGGGGAGGTGACTTGCATTTTTAGGGCCTTGCCTCTGGCATATCTGTATAATTGAAAGGAGTTAGTATCAAATTCATGAAGTACGATAAGTCCCAAGCAAAACAAAAGCTATACCTACCAGGGCAAAGTCAAGACCTGATTTAAGTAGGAGCTCAGGCACAAGAAGCTCCCTCCAAGACCTTAGATCAGCTTCCACTGACCTCACTCTAGCTATGCGAGTGAAAGCTTTCGAGTCCAACACACTAGGGTACTTGGGAAGAATTGTAGAGAAGACACATCAAGTCAAAAAATAAAGAATGACCGAGTAAAAAAAAAGGAGGGAAGCTAAGTCGTGATGATATCGACCTGGTGCAGAGAAGGAAGTCAGGACCCAAGAGCGAAGCCTGGACAGTCTTGGCACTTTCTAATCTCCCGATGCCCAGAACCATTTGTTCTTTCAATTCTTGTCGGAGGTCAGAATGTCCATGATCAAGGCCTTGCCAGTCCCTTGCCAGGTAGAGAAGTAATACCAACCCTCATTCAGAGGGTAAGATTTCACTTGGTAAAGTTGGAAAAACTCATCCACGGTCAGCTCAAGTTGGTCAAGCTTAGACTAGAGGATGAATGAACCCACCAACACTCTTCAAATGTTAGGGATTAGTTTCTATACTCCTGCGGTCCTCCTGGTTGAATTCTGGTAACCCATAATGTGTAGATAACGTTTGTGCGTGATCTTAAGTTGCATCCTGTATATCTATATCGACTCGACTTGAAACGTGTACCCTAGTGACATCACCGTCGCCGTGTCTCGTGCGCCGATGCGAAACCCAGGCTAGGAGTTGTGGGCCCGTGTTTATTTCGAAGAAAACGCCGCGCGTTGTAAATCCCAAGAGAATCTCTACCACCTTTCACATTAATCAATTAATCACAAGTCAGGTACACAACCCATCCCTCTCTTACACAAGCCTTGCCCAAAGTCAACTCTCTCTCTCTCTCCACCCATCCTTCTCTCATCTAAAATTCAACCAAGCCCATACCCTCCATGTCATTTTCTTACAACATCCATTCCTTCCACCCTTTTCATCTCATCACCTTCTCTCTCCATCTCATTCCATCCTAAGCTTCCATGAGAGAAAAATTCTAAGGAGAGAAGAACTCAAGAGAAGGCCCACCTCCCTACCGCCCAATCTCATCATCTAACCCTCTAAAATCAATCCCAACTATTGAATCTCATCCCTTGGAGCTATAGAACTCATTGGCAGAAGAAGAAGTTTAAGATCTAAGGTGGGTGATTTTAGGATATCCATTGTTGATTTTCATTTGAGGGCCCACTTGTGATGGGACACATTTTGATGTATGCGTTGTAAATCCTAGAGGGGCTTGTAGTGGCAAGCCCCTCCATCTCACCGCTCTCTCTCTCTCTCTCTCTCTCCCCCTCTCTCTCTCTTTTGTGATGGTGTGTGGCCCACCTGATCCAGACCATCCACCAAGCAAGGGTCACTCTGCTGATCTTCTAACGGCAACAATGCTGCTCGTTTGGGCAGACCTTGATGAAGGGATAATACAAATATCAGCTTTGTACAAGCTGTTGGTGGGCCACACTTGTGGACCCACCTGATTCATGTATTTTCTCCAGGCCGTCCGTGGCCCACCATGATGTACGAGTGAATCCACACCGTCCATCCAGGCCTCCTAGTCTTGGAATGAAGCAGATTCAAATATCAGGCGGAACACACCATCCTCGTGGGCACCACATGATGTATGTGCTTTATTCACGCTGTCCATTTATGTGGGCCCCACCAGCAGTGTAACTACAGTACTGACGTCAGCAAGTTCTGTGGGTCCCACATGAGGCATGTGCTTTATCTATGACCGTCCATCTCTAAGGGACTAGTAGTATAGTTGCTATACTGATGTCAGCGAGGTCTGTGGGCCTGATCATTAGGTATATGTTATATCTTAACCATCCATTAAGTAGATGGACGTGAGCAAGCTTTGTGGGTCTCGTGTGATGTATGTGTTACATCCAAACCATCCATTTATGGACCCCACTAGCCATGCAACTACTCTATTGACGTTAGCAGCTATGTGGGTCTGATCTTCAGGTATGTATTATATCTAATTGTTCATTTGGACAGTGGGCCAGTAGGCCACACCAGATATATAGCTGTTGTTTGACGCAGCAGTCCTGCGGCCTGATCATGAGTTATGTATTAGATCCAAACCATCCATCCACCTGTGAGCTCATCTTAAGGCTTGAGACTAAAGATAAGATAGATCTACCTATCAAGTGGACCACACTGCAACAATCAATGGAGGATTGAATGTCTAACATTGAAACCCGTTTGGGGTCAGAAGTTTTGGATTGATATGGAATTTGTTTTTCCTCTTAATTTAGGTCTTTATGGCCGTATGAACAGATTGGATGGAAAACAAACATTAAGGTGGCCCTTGTGAATTTATAATAGTGAAAATATTACCTCCACTACTATTTGTGGTATGGTCCAGATGATCTTTCAATCACTACCTCCACTGCTATTTGTGGTATGGTCCAGATGATCTTTTGATCACTACCTCCATTGCTATTTTTGGTATGGTCCAGATTATCTTTTGATATGATTCATATTTTTGGATAATTCTCTAAATGATCTCTAAAAATAGACATATGGTGTAGATATAATAAAATGAAAATATAGTGTGTGGGTCCCACCTTAATGTGATGTATATTGGGCCTGTATGAGAGGCCCATTGTGATGTGTTTGAGGCCCATGGGTTGTGGCCCATTGTGATGTATTCAGGGACCATGGGACGTGGCCCATTTAATGTATATAAGGCCCATGTATCGCGGCCCATTTGATGTATATGAGGCCCATGTACTACGGCCCATTTGATGTATGTGAGGCCTATATGATGAGGTTCGATGTAATGAATATGAGGCCCATGAGTGTGGTCCAATGTAATGCATATGTGGCCCATGAGTGAGGCCCATCGTGAGGTATATTAGGCCCATGAGTGAGGCCCATGGTGATGTACATTAGGCCCTTGTGTGAAGCTATGGGCCCACTATACATTTGGCTCTATGTGGGCCACTCTTTAGGAGTAATGTTGGTTAAATGTCCATAGTGATGGGCAATGATGGTTAATTGTCCACATTGTGACCTTTCCTTAGGCCTTTGTTAGGCCGATTATCGATACCAATTATGAGTACGTGATAGTATAACATCATGACACATGCCCATACACATCATCTGCATGCTTGATATGAGATGTGGTTGACCATTGTATATGCCATTGGGCAGGTTGTAATGGGGCTCCCTGATAGGCGGAGTTGTCCCGCATGAGTGCACGGTATATGCAGGATTGATGTATGACTGGATTGTGTGACTCATGCATCTTGCATTGTGTGTTGTGAGTTCTGTACGCCCTAGCGACATCAGGGCCATAGTCTCCACAGGCATATCGTGGAGGGTAGGATTGGACATCAAAAATCTTCTCTTTACATGAGGTGTGATAGATATCCCTGGGTGAAAGTCCTTAAACCTGACGGTACCGGAAGACGCTCCAATGTCGAGACCGAGTGGATACATGAGCACACGAGGGTCGAATACTAGGAGGTCATGTCTCCCACTGTGTCGTAGTTGGTTGGAAGGGAGTGTGGCCTTACCCGCCTGAGGGTAAGGGGCAATTGCTAGGCTGAGTATGACCAACTCATAAATGGGTCTGCTATCGACGTGCCAGATTGGTATTAGCAGGCTATTGGCCAGGTGGATAGTGAGGTTTCTTATGCTCACTTTGACTGCGCGCCTTGGGAAGGGGCAGTGCCATTTGGAGTGTACTAAACCTCGATGATTATCCAAAGTGATAACTGTGCTAATATTTGATGCTTTAGTGATGAGTTGCATTGATATGTGGATTCAAATGAGGATTAGTATGCTTGAGTTGCATCTCGCATTGCATGGCCTTGGTATGGCCGACATCATTCACGACTTGCATTGCATGGCCTTGATTTGGCCGATAGCCTTGATATGGCCGATAGCATTCATGTCTTTCATCACATAGCCTTGGTACGACTGATAGTATTTATAGACTTACCAGTATATTCTGCATTACTCTGATATTGCATTCTGAGCACACTTATATTGCGCACACACTCTCACCACCCTCTAAGCTTTCTATAAGAGAACGCAACTGTAGTTTAGTAGGAGCAAGAGCATGCAATCAAGCTTCAGGAGTTTTCATATTATTATCATTGTATTTCCCTTTATGCGCATTGTACCTTAAAGTTTTTTATTATAGTGGATTTTGTGATGGTGTCTTGGTTATTGTTCGTGGGTTATGCTTATGGTTATGCTTGTTAAGGAATAAATGCATGCTAAAAAATTCTCCTTGTAGGATCTCAGGATCGAAACCTAGATATGAGTACCGGGAGCCGAGAATGGGGTACTAAGGAGGCTATCGGTGCCGAATTCGATGATCGAGAATCTATGTGAGCCTGGTCCTCGAGTTTGGGGCGTGACAGAAATTGGTATCAAAGTATAACTTGGGGATAACTTCGAACAATATCACATATCTGCTATGTGATCAGGACAATTAGGTCCCGAGTGCGCAACCTTTTGATTTAGTTCCCTAACATGCATGCCTTCGAGAGTTCTCAAGGTTGATAGGTGTCTTTGTTCTTCCCTATAGGACATGCCACTTAGGAGAGCGACCTGAGCGACTCCTGCACCACCTACGACTCCCGCTCTACCACCTACGACTCCCACTCCACCACCTATGACTCCTGCTCTACCACTTACGACTCCCACTCCACCACCAGAGATCCCTACTCCCCAGCTTGAGGATGTTGCTCCTCCACCCGAGACCAGTGTGGATCCGACCGTACCCGTGAGTACCTCTCAGTTACAGCAAATGTTGTAGGCTATGACAGCCACCCTCTAGGGGTAGGGCAGACACCCTGCTGTTACACCAGCCAAGGCAGAGCAGGAGCACGCGAGCTCCCTTCTTCAAGAGTTCCGACAGCTCGATCCCCCACGTTTCCAAGGTGAGCCAGATCCGACAACAGCCGAGAGATGACGCTCCGAGGTGGAGAAGATTTTTAATATGATGGCATATACGACCCAGTAGTGGGTCTGGTTAGCTGTATTTCTTCTCCAAGGTGAGGCTGATCACTAGTGGACCTCTATTACCCATGTTGCATGGCCTGATTTCATCTAGACATGGGAGAATTTTGTAGACCGATTCGACCAGCAGTACTTCCCCGACCACATTCGTTGGCAGCGAGTGTTAGAGTTTGAGTCCTTGTTGAAGGGAGACATGTTTGTGGCGTAGTATGTGGCTCATTTTGTGGCGCTATCAAGGTTCGCTCCATATTTAGTTGATGATGAGGAGTGGAAGGCCCGCCGTTTTAAGAACGGCTTGCGTTCCAGGTTTTCAAGGCGTGTTGTTAGGCATGAGCTCCCAATTTTTCAGGTGGTAGTATGGAGGACTTAGATTTATGAGACTGAGTGGGCCGGCATGTAGAACGATCGAGATCAGATGAGAGACTGGAAGAGGCAGCCCCCTCCAGTAGCTCCCAATAGCATCGACAACCACAGAGCCACAGGGGCCGCCCGGTCACCAGAGCACCAATGACACCGGCAGTACCTCTAACACCACCTCCACAACAGTTCACAAGGACTTGTTTTGGATGTGGTGGGATAGGGCACTGCATGCATGAGTGCCCCCACCCTTAGTAGCCAAGAGGGCCACAACAGCCTCCATCGCAGCAGCGACCCCAGCCACCTCAACCGCTGGGGCCCTAACAGTAGAGAGACAGCAGTATAGGCCGCCTTAGCGGTAGCAGTAGCAGCAGAAGCACACTCAAAGGGGACAGTCACCTCCCCAACTAGATTAGGTTAGGTTCTACGTAGCTCAACAGGACCTACAGTCATCCGGAGGGGTCGTTGAGGGTATTCTCCCCGTCTTTGCATGCATCGCCTAAGTTTTGTTTAATTCTGGTGCTTCACATTCTTTTATGTCCAAGGGATTCTGTCATTCAACTGGATTGTCGACAGAGTCTACTCACAAGGGGTTGACCGTATCAGTGCTCTTGGGGGACTACAACATTAGGTCACTTCTGTTCATCTTGCCTCATGTTGATGGGAGAGATTTTCTTACTTGCCAACTTGTTTGTGCTACCGATGTCAGATTTTGACGTCATCTTGGGTATGGATTGGCTTGCCGAGTACCACGCCGTCTTAGACTGCTCCACGAGGATAGTTATGTTCTATATACCAGGCTTGCCACAGTTCCAGTTCGTTGCCGAGCCCAGAGGAGAGCCGTTGTCTTGTTTGATGTCGTGTCTAGTAGAGGAGCCCATGGCGGTGAGCATTGATCAGTTGTCAGTTGTTTACAATTTCCCTGACGTGTTCTAAGAGATTTCGAGGTTGTCGCTATGCCGACATATTAAGTTTCAGATTGATCTTATGCCTGGTACTGCGTCCATCTCAAAGGCCCTTTATCGTATAGCATCGATGGAGTTGTGAGAGCTGCAGTGGTAGTTGGACGAGTTGCGTGAGTTGAATTTCATTCATCTGAGCAGTTCTTCTTGGGGAGTGCCAGTACTCTTCGTCAGGAAGAATGATGGCTCGTTGAGGCTCTGAGTGGATTACTGCGAGCCCAACCAGGCCACGATCAAGAACAAGTATCCGCTCTCGAGGATCAATGATTTATTTGATCAGCTGCAGGGTGCACAGTTCTTTTCGGAGCTTGACTTGCGTTCCGATTATCGTCAGATTCAAGTCCGAGAGGAGGACATCCCGAAGATGGCTTTCAGGACGCGTTGTGGTCATTTTGAGTTAAAGGTCATGTCATTCGGACTAACCAATGTGCCCGCAGTATTCATGCAGTTGATGAACGAGGTCTTCCGTCCTTATCCGTCCTTATCTCAATCAGTTTGTTGTGGTCTTCATCGATGGCATTCTGATATATTTGAGGACCCGTGAGAAGCACGACCAACATCTGGAGATTGCATTGCAGACCCTCTGTGCCCACCAGATGTATGCAAAGCTAGAGAAGTGTGAGTTTTGGTAGGAGGAGGTGAAGTTCCTCGGTCACGTAGTGATGAGGGAGGGCGTCGCAGTGGACCCTTCAAAGGTTGAGGTAGTGTGTCAGTAGGGCCAGCCCATGAATGTGTCTGAGATCCACAGTTTCCTTAGTTTGGCAGGCTATTACCAGCATTTCATTGAGGGCTTCTCTCATATTGCAGCCCCTTTGACCAAGTTGACTCAGAAGGGTGTAGAGTTTGTTTAGAACGACGCCTATGAGCGAGCATTTATAGAGCTGAAGGACGCCTCATGTCCTCTCTTGTCCTCACTCTTCCCTCTGGGAGTAATGAATTTGTTATATTTACCAATGCTTCGCGTATTAGCTTGGGTGCTGTCTTGATGCAGCATGGGAACTAGTGGCCTTCGCGTCTCGCCAGCTCAAGGTCCATGAGCTGAACTACCTTGTAAGTGATATGTTTTTTAGCTCCTATGATTGTCAAATTTTGTAGTGCCAAAACCTCTTAGAATTTGTGTCTTATGTAGCTCATCTACATATTTAAGACTGTGCTTCTCATGTACATGATCAAAGGTCTTTACCTCAAGAACTTCAAATGCAAGATCAAGAGATATACATGTTCAAGTACAACTCAAAGTTTCATGATAGTTCACTCCTTCAAGCTTCAAAGTTCATGGTTTCAAAGCTTCATCTAAAGGCAAGACAATCGTCGTTACTTTGGTACTCAAAGCTTAAGATGACATACAAGTCAAGCTCAAACTTCAATGTATTACAAATTCAAGCTTTAAAATGTCTTAAGTTCAAGCTTCTTCATATGTCAAGATCTCAAGCTAAGTAAACTTCAAAGAACAACTATCAATTGAATCAAGAGAAGATTCAATGTTTATACATCACTTACAAGATATGAATGACCCTAGATTGACCATAGGATAGGTCATTTGAATACATAATTTAATTAGGTCATTTTATAAGTGCATAGACTATTTTTCGACTAGTCTTAGACTAAGTTCAACTAGTCCTAGTACTGGCTCGACCAGTCCAAGAAATCCTCGACTAGTCCTAAGTTTGTTACTTATTTTAGGGATTTTTTGTTAAAGCCTCGACCAGTCCTGGAGACTGCTCGACCGGTCATGTGAACAATACTCAACTAGTCCTGCAGGCTCGACTCAAAGTTCAACAACTAAATTGAGTCCCACATGACCAGTCGTGGACAGGATTCGACCAGTTGTGGAGGCCACTCGACCGGTTGAGCAGTTCCTTTGACCAGTCGTGGAACGGTCTAATCATATCGCGCCTAAATTTTTAAAAGTTTGTTAGTCCTTCGACCAGTTAAGACGACCTCAGGACCAGTCGAAGATGTGATTTCTGCACTTATAAATAGAGCACGAATTTCAGAGTTTGATATCCAATTCAAGAAAAATCAGTACGCCGCTCTGAGAGATAAGTTAGTGATATTCTTAAGCTATTTAGTGCTCATTTCATATTCTCTTTAATTAGCTTTTTGTATTTGATTTTGTATTCTGCATTCCAATTTAATTTGAAAGAGGGATTGAAGTTTTCCCATTTCTTGGAATCAAAATCAAATCAAACTAGCCCAAGGTGATTTAATTTAAAATCAATTTAGAACTTAGAACCATTTCATAAGCGAGAGGAACATTGAACATCTATGTTGAACTTCTACTCTGAATTGGTTCTTCTGGGCCGTATTAAAAGGAGAATATCCAGATAAGTATTTTACTATTTTGTAAATTCATTCTTTTGATTTCATTGAGATTGTGTCAGAAAAATCACTTTCTTTTGGTTTGTCTGAGGTGATCCAGAAAACTCAGAGTGTGGGGTTTTTGAATTGTGTAAGCCCACTCGAAAGACACAATTGTGAGGATTTTAAGTGAATCTTGAAAAACCTTTTTTCATAGTGAACGCTAATATCCACTGTGTGAGGATATTAGGAGTGGAGTAGTTGTGTGGCTGTTTTTCTTAACAGTTGGTGTAGACACAAGTGAACCACTATAATTTCTGGTCATGTGGTGATTGATTGATTGATTATTTCATTTTGTGGATGTTGAAATTTCCCTTTATGCATTTGTGAGAATGTTGTAATTTCTTTTATGCAAGTGTGGGAATATTGTAATAGCTTAGTTATGTCCTTTGTTATTTATTTCTTTATTTCTCTATATCAGTTTGAGTTTTTGATACACAGACCATTCTAGGAATCGGGTTGTCCTACCACAAACCATTGGTTTTTGGTGTAAGGTTGTCCTTAGAACAACATCTGTATCAACCTCTCAATACTTGTACACTTGAGGTTGTTTTACATTTCTGCATTGTGGGATTGTTTAATTGCTATCTTTATTTATATTTATTCAAATTCTGCATTTAATTTTTAATTTGGCATAGTCCTATTCACCCCCCCTCTAGGACTTTTAGCTCGGCCTTTTCATACCCCACGCATGATTGAGAGCTGGCAGCAATCGTCTTCACACTGAAGGTGTGCAGTACTATCTCTATGGGGTTAGGTTCGAGCTCTTCTCCGACCACAAGAGCTTGAAGTACCTATTCTCTCAGTCTGAGCTGAACATGAGGCAGAGGCGCTGGATGGAACTCCTGAAAGATTATGATTTTGATCTTCATTACCACCTGGGCAAGGCGAACATGGTGGCGGATGCCCTTAGCCATCAGCCACGAGGCCTGGTGGCGCACTGGATATTTAGGAGTGAAGGATGCTCGAAGATATAACAGAATATGACTTCGAGTTTGGTTTGCAGTCTTCTATTGTTTAACTGTCAAGCATGTCGATTCAACCCTCTCTTATCGCAAGGGTTATCGAGGCTCAGCAGACAGACGAGTCGTTACAGGGTTACCGAGTAGCGGGTGTATCCGAGGAGTAGGGAGATTGGCAGATTGGTTCAGATGGTGGACTTCGCTTTAGAGGCCGATTATGTGTCCCGGATATTCCTGAGTTGCGCAGAGATCTTATGACCGAGGTACATCGATCATTTTTTTTTTATCCACCCTAGCTAGACGAAGATGTATCGAGATATGAGGCAACAGTTATTTTGGGTAGGGATGAAGCACCAGATTGCTAGTTTTGTGGTCAAGTGTGACATATGCCAGCATGTCAAGGCCGATCATCAATGACCCCCTGGTCCATTGCAGCCGTTGAGCATCCTAACGTGGAAGTAGGAGCACGTGTCCACAGATTTCATTATGGGCTTACCAAGGACTCAACGCGGTCATGACACCATCTAGGTTGTCATGGATAGTCTGATGAAGTCGGCGCATTTTCTCACGATTCGTATGACTTGGTCTTTGGACCGACTTGTCAGATTATTCATCGAGGAGATTGTGAGACTGCATGGCATTCCAGTCTCGATCGTTTCTGACCGAGACCCGAGGTTCATGTCTCAGTTTTGGGGGAGCTTTCAGAAAGCGATAGGGTTTGTTTTGTAGCTCAGCCCCGCATTTCATTGACAGACCGAGAGGGTCAACTAAATCCTCGAGGATATGCTTTGGGCTTACGTGATTGGCTTCGGGGGTAGCTGGGATGAGCATCTGCGATTAGTTGAGTTCACATACAACATCAGCTATCAGACGACCATTGGCATGGCTCCTTTTGAGGCACTATATAGCAGACCATGCATATCTTCGAGTTGTTGGACTGAGGTTGGAGAGCGGCATCTCATAGGTCCCAAGCTTGTACAGTAGATATCAAAGACCATCGATATCATCAAGTAGAGGATGTGCACAACTCAAAGCCGGCAGAAGAGTTTTGCTGATCACCGGCATCATCCCTTAAAGTTCGCTGTTGGGGACAGAGTGTATCTCAAGGTCTCACCTATGAAGGGCATGGTTCGATTTGGAGTGAAGGGCAAGCTTGCCCCGAGATTTATAGGACCTTTTGAGATCACTGGGCGTGTTGGCGCCGTGACCTATTGGCTTGCCTTGCCATCTCAGTTGTGTAACGACCTTGGAAATTTTTGTGCTAATCTTTCCTTAAGTAGTTGTTTTTGGGGTAATTAGCGCTTTACTTGATTGCTTGTGAAATTCGCATCAATCACTTTAAATTGTATCTGCATGGCTCTAAACGTGCAGATTTGTGAGCGCTACGTTACTCTGAAATCTGGGATCCATCGCTAAATCCAGTTGTTCTGGGGAATTTTTAGAAGATCTGGATCGGACCTAGACCGCGCATCGAAAGTCCGATGGCGATGATCTTAGGCTGTTGCGGTCACTGAGTTGGGCTTGATCTTCACCTCAAAAATCAAGTCGATCTGATGTTCTGGGTCGATTTGATTGAGTTCGGAGTGAAGAGTGTGAGAACGGTTGGAATTTAATAAGCTTTTTATGAAATCTGAGTCGTGTCGCTGCGTGACGATTTTAAGCTATCTGACCATTGGATTTCGACCCAATTTCACCCTCGATCGGGATGGTTGGCCCAGGCATATCCTAGTGCTTGTGGACCGATCGAGTTTCGTGACCGTTGAATTGAGTGTGGTCCGCCACGGCGATTCGAAGAGCCGGTCGGTACGAAAACTCGGCTGACCTAGATCCATGGTCGGTGAGCTTAAGTCCGCCCTTTCGCTGTTATAGGCCCACCAGAAGTGCTTCGTTGGATCGAGAAAGGCGTACTTTGGTTATTACCTAAGTATACCTTGACCCTGGGGTTATTTCCATCATTTTAAGGCCTATATATAGTCCTTAAACCCTAGCTCTCATTTCCATACGAATTTTCTCTAACCCTAGCTTGGAGAGAGAGTGGAAAAGAGAGAGTTAGTGAGAGAGATTGGTTGGTGAATCATCTTGATTCTTCCTTGTTCTTCTTCACCTTTGAACCTTTGCTTTGAATCGTTCCTCTGACGATTCTGAGTTCTTTTGGGGTAAGTTAACCTAACCCTAACTGTGTTAGAGCTTAGATTAGACTTGGTGTTGTTGTATCTCATTTCTATCCTTATTTTAGGGTATTCTTGCGCCGTTGACGAAGACAACTCGTCTAAATCAATTCGGCTATTCTTTCCTCGCTTAAGGTGCGGACTTTAAGTGTATAGGTTATGGTTTTCAAGGCTTTCAATCCCGTTAGTGATTTATTCTTGTTATGGATGAGATTTCACATGTCAAATGTTATGTTTACATTGCTTTCCTGATATGCATGTGCTATATTGAGATTTGTGTATTCTAAGTGTATTTATAAAGTACCGTATACGTATAAAATACGCACTTATGTTTGCCATGATTATTGGTCATGTATGTATGCTAGATGCATGTATGACAACTCCTTGATAAAAGGAATTGTCTAAGTGCATGTATTTCAACATGCGTCATGTATGTTGTTCCATGTTTGCTAAGTGTTTGTAGAAATGCATGAATGACCTAAGTGTAATTGATTACACTAAATGCGGGCGTTGAGAAGTGATTCTCAATACTTCTATGGATGCGCATGATTTCCCTTATGCATTTACATTCCAAGTTATTTAAATTCAAGCATCTCCTATGCTTACATTTATGTTAAGTTGATATTATTCAGATGTGTATGTAACATGATTTGAGTTATTGTTCCATTAATGTTTTACATTCAATAAGAAAATATGTAGTAGAGTATGATATTTGGGACTATGCCTTAGTCCAGAAATCGGTAATTGACCCTATATTCGTGGTTGAGATTGCTTTCGCCACGTGAGACGTATTAGACGAACCCGAGCCGTATTAGAGTTGGCGGCAGTGGTTTGGCCACGCGGAGTGTTTGCGCACTCTATGTCGTTCAATTCAACGTGCGCTCGTGCTAGTCGAGTTCGTCAACTAACCCGATTGTCCAGTGTATGTTAACCATGTATGGACGCTCTTGCTTGAATCTAGGGTACCGAACTTACCAGTGAAATCCTAATAACCATGGTACCGATCCGCTAAGACTCATGAGCCGGACATGGTGGTATGGGACACCGTGGTCGAGCCGTCGGCCTACGCTGGGGTGACGAGCCTCCCGTAGTGACCAGTGAGCAACTAAACTCGTGAGCCGATTATGGTGGTATGGGACACTATATTCGTCTTTGTCGGCCTACATTGATTGGTGACGAGCCCTTTGTAGTGACCTCGAGCATACCTGGATACCACAAGGAGGTGACGAGCCGATCTGTGGTAGTAAGGGCATGAAAGGCGTGCATTGATTGGTGACGAGCCCTTTGCTACGACCTCAACTATATGATCGTATGAGATGTCTAGGATTGACGACCCTAGTATGGATCACTGTTTGGATGATGATATGAGGAAGGTATCTTAGCTTCCCAATCCTGATGTATGAATTGGACTAATAACAACTTGGTAATCATATCCATGCACCGCATTTGCATGTGCTTTGTAGATGTGGCGCACTTTGAGGCGATGTCATGCGTAACGTAAGATGAAGACGCTGAGGGTGTACGCGTGAGGGCACGCATCATATTGCATTCATACCGCATTAACAAGAGTACTTAGGATTTATTTAATTGTCTTGCTTTATCATTATTGTTTGATTGAACTGATAACATGTTAACCGATGCCTTATTGTTCCACCGAGTTGATCACTCACTCCCACGTTTCGGGCGGTGTTTCACACCCACCGGACTGTCTTAGGCCCCGATGTTGCAGATGTGGATGCGACGTCGAGGCAGAGCGGGCTGGATGACGACGAGGCCGCCTTCTCCTATATGCGGTTTTGAGACGGGTTCTAGCGAGCCTCGATCCTATTGCGCGGGATCTATGGGATGAGTATTTTGGGAACTGAATTTATGTAAATTGTACTTTTTATTTTGATTAATATCACTCTTACAAGATCTTGTTGTATATGTAATTCAGGGACTTACACTTGTACACATATTTTACTATAAGTCTTCCGCTTGCTTTATTCACATATCCCTGAATCATATCTGCGTTTTGGCTTAATCTATCCCATGTTTATGCACTAATACAGTCAACATACATCTCTCATTAATTATGTTGCATAAGTGATGTCTTGGAACTCGGGAGCCGAGTTATGCTCGGCCCCCGAATTTCAGGGCGTTACAAGTTGGTATCAGAGCATGATCTGGATTAAACCGGACCTGGGTTATGGTCACACACCGCACGTTGTCACCACTATAGTGTAATTGGGTGCGGGTCTATCATCGCTTTGTGTTTGTGCTCCGTAGTTTCTATCGGCGAAAGTTTCCTGAAAACTTTGCCGAGATCGAGTCTGTACCCTTACCTGATCACACACAGCGAACCGAAACCTGTTCTAGACCCTCTATTAATGAGTGTAGATGGTCTACCTTCCCATTATTCAGTTTTAAACCTTCCAGAAATCGCTGTTTGATTTCTGTCAGAATGACCCGATAAGCTTCAAATTACACAAGGGGCCAATCGGGGCATTTTCTGTGGGACCCAAGGGGGAACCACATCATTTGGACCAAGGAGGACCAGGAGGACCTCGCCAAATCGGCGAGGCATCGCCGATATGTCCAGAGACCGGCGATGCCATCGCCGGTTCGGCGAGGGATCGATCGCTGATCGCCGGGCCGGGCCGACGCGGGCCGATCGTCCATGAGGCTTGTGTGGCCCACCCCTCCACGGTTTTCATTTTAAAACCCTTCCTTTCATCTATTTCCTTCACAAAACCCTCTTCCAAGCTCTCCTTTTCTTCAACAACCTCTCCAAACTCTCTCAAATCTCTCCCAAATCTTCATCTTCCTTCCATTTTCGTGCAAACCCATCACCCCATTCTCAAATCTTCCATCCCATTGCTGATTTCTCCATCTTTCCCTCTCATTTGAGCCCTTTCATTCCCTTTTTGGCTCATAGTGGTGTGGAAGCTTCACCATCTTCCTATTTCTCTCTTTCTCTCATTTCTCATGGCCCTCTTTGAGATTGTGGCAGCCATCTTTTCCATTTCTTCCCTTCTTTCCTTGATGGGGAAGAAGAGAGCGCCCGTGGATGAAGCCGGGCCGAGCCGCCCAACCCGTGCACGGAGGCCGAGAGGTGCCGCCGCTAGCACGTCCGCCACGCGCGAGTTCCAGACGAAGCGGGACCTCGATCCTCGAGCTCCCGTCGGTAGGACCTTGTTGGCGGAATTGTCGCATGGAGTCTATGAGGGGCGTAGAGTCCTTTTTGAGGCTCATGTTGATCCGCGGCTCTTTGGAGAGTTCCTTTTGTTGGAGCGCCTAGAAGGGGCTGGTTGGGGTCCCTTGTTCGAAGGCGAGTATCGCGCGAATGCTAGCACTGTTCGGGCCTTCTATGCCAACATTCTGGAGCCTTCGCTGGATCCTCTGCAGTTCAAGATTCCCTGTGGTAGCGGTCGAGTTGGAATTGTCAATGTTGCTTTGATATCCCGACTCTTGAAGGTGCCACTTGGGGAAGTGCATGCCAGCGAGAAGAATGTGGACAGTGTGCGCGAGAGGGATCGTCGCACCCGATCCTTGTGTGGTCGTCTGGTCGAATGGCAGCCGAATAGGAGTCTTTTGGCTTCTCACATGACGGACGACTTCCGTTTGCTTCACCACATCTTTACGTTCAATGTGTATCCCGGTGGAGCAACCGCAATGAGTGTACGCGCTGATGGTCGATTTTCTATATCGGTGGGGCAGGATGCGAAGTTGTGTGTGCCGACGTACGTCTTGCCCGATTATTCTCATCGCTCGTTCGAGTAGACGGACCGAGTCTCTTCCTTTGGCCGCCTCATTTGCAAGATTGCACATGAGTTTGGCTATAGGCTTGGAGCCGAGAAGCCGGTCCCTGTTCGTCATCTCAACTTGAGGACCCTTAAGCTGATGGAGGTTGGTTCTGGTCGGCTTGCCTCTGAGGGTGAGGCCGGGTCTGAGAGTGATGATGAGAGTTATGCTGAAGGTGGTGCGGAGTCTGAGGAAGAAGCAGAGCAAGACGAGGAAGAGAGTGGGGCACAGGATTCGAGTGATCGCTCTCCTCCTGTGGTGCCAGAGCAGGGCGCAGAGCAGGTTGCCAGAGATGCCCGTCTTACACGGCTTGAAGAAGGGCAAGCTGCTTTACGCCAGGAGATGGTGGATCTTCGAGGCTTGGTTAAGCACAAGTTCAAGAAGATGTCCCGGACTTTGAAGTCTATCCTGTGTTGCTTGCAGGATAAGGGTGCTCCGCCTCCGTCCCCTGACTCCGACGAGTAGCATCGTCGTGGCCGTCTTTGCTTTGTTTGGTGTTTCTTTCTGTGTGTAGCCGTTGTTGGCTTGTAGTTGGAGTTGTTGTAGTGTGGTAGCTGTTAGTGGTTGTAGTAGTTGTGGTTGTTTGAGGTGTTAGATGTTGTTGTTTTCATGCTTTCCTAGTCGTGATTCATGTATTGCTGCACTACTTGTATTGCGACGATTTTGGTTAATGGAATGCATGTGGTTTGTTTTGGTGTTGTGCTGTGATTGATCATGGAAGTGGGATTTCATCTCTATGGATTTTATTTCTGGGTTGCCGAGGACGAGAAAGGGATTTGACTCTATTTGGGTGATCGTCGATCGATTAACGAAGTCGGCGCATTTCTTACCGATCAGAGTCACTTACTCTGCAGACGAGTTGGCTAGGTTGTATATCAAGGAGATAGTGCGTCTGCATGGAGTTCCCCTGGAGATTGTGTCTGATAGAGACACGCGTTTTACATCTATCTTCTGGACTCGTATCCAGGAAGCGATGGGTGTGAAACTGAAGTTCAGCACCGCGTTTCATCCGCAAACAGATGGGCAGACGGAGCGCGTGAATCAAGTCCTGGAAGATATGTTGCGAGCTTGTGTTTTGGATTTCAAAGACAGTTGGGATGATTGTCTTGCTCACCGAGTTCGCGTATAATAATAGTTTCAGCGAGTATCGGTATGGCTCCCTTCGAGGCGTTGTATGGTCGCCGTGCGAGCACCACATTGTTGGGCGTAAATTGGTGAGCGTAGTTTGCTTGGCCCGAGTTGGTGCAGGTGACTTGAGAGAAGGTTGACATCATTCGACGTCGACTTCTAGCAGCACAGAGCAGAGAGGAAGAGTTATGCCGATACGAGGCGTCGACCGCTTGAGTTCGTAGTGGGAGATCATGTTTTTCCAAGGTCTCTCCTATGAAGGGAGTTTTGCGGTTCGGTAAGAAGGGAAGCCGACGCCGAGATTTATTGGTCCATTTCAAGTTCGGATCGAGTGGGAGCGGTAGCTTACCGCCTTGCTTTGCCCACACCTCTTGCGGGCGTGCATAACGTATTTCATATCTCTATGTTGAAGAAGTACGTTCCTGATCCTTCGCATAATATCAGTTGGGACCAAGTGCAGAAAAGTGAGGATGCAACTTATGTACTGCAACCAACACGTATTCTGGATAGAAAGGAGCAGGTGCTGCGTAGCAAGGTTATCCCTCTCGTGAAGGTGTTATGGTCGCATCATGGCGTAGAAGAGGCTACTTGGGAATCTGAAGCTGAGGTCAAGAAGACCTACCCTCTGATCCTCGAGGCTTATATGAATGTTTGAATTTCGAGGACGTTATTTTCTTTAAGGTGGGTAGATTGTAACGACCTTGGAATTTCTGTGATAATCTTTCCTTAAGTAGTTGTTTTTGTGGTAATTAGCGCTTTACTTGATTGCTTGTGAAATTCGCAGCAATCACTATAAATTGTATATGCATGGCTCTAAACGTGCGATTTGTGAGCGCTACGTTACTCTGAATCCGGGATCCATCGCTAAATCCAGTTGTTCGGGGAATTTTTAAAACTCCGTATCGGAACTGGACCGCGCATCGAAAGTCCGATGGCGATGATCTTAGGTTGTTGCGGTCACGAGTTGGGCTTGATCTTCACCTCAAAATCAAGTCGATCCGATGTTCCGGTCGATTTGATTGAGTTCGAGTGAAGAGTGTGAGAACGGTTGGAATTTAATAAGCTTTTTATGAAATTGAGTCGTACGCTTGCGCGACGATTTTAAGCTATCGACCGTTGGATTTCGACCCAATTTCACCCTCTGATCAGGATAGTTGGCCCAAGCATATCCTAGTGCTTGTGGACCTGATCGAGTTTCCGTGACCGTTGAATTGAGTGTGGTCCGCCACGGTTGATCTGAAGAGCCGGTCGGTACGAAAACTCAGCCTGACCTAGATCCATGGTCAGTGAGCTTAAGTCCGACCTTTCGTGGTTATAGGCCCACCCGAAGTGCTTCGTTGGATCGAGAAAGGCGTGCTTTGGTTATAACCTAAGTATACCTTGACCCCCTAGGGTTATTTCCATCATTTTAAGGCCTATATATAGCCCTTAAACCCTAGCTCTCATTTCCATACGAATTTTCTCTAACCCTAGCTTGGAGAGAGAGTGGAAAAGAGAGAGTTAGTGAGAGAGATTGGTTGGTGAATCATCTTGATTCTTCCTTGTTCTTCTTCACCTTTGAACCTTTGCTTTGAATCGTTCCTCTGACGATTCTGAGTTCTTTTGGGGTAAGTTAACCTAACCCTAACCCGTGTTAGAGCTTAGATTAGACTTGGTGTTGTTGTATCTCATTTCTATCCTTATTTTAGGGTATTCTTGCGCCGTTGACGAAGACAACTCGTCTAAATCAATTCGGCTATTCTTTCCTCGCTTAAGGTGCGGACTTTAAGTGTATAGGTTATGGTTTTCAAGGCTTTCAATCCCGAGTTAGTGATTTATTCTTGTTATGGATGAGATTTCACATGTCAAATGTTATGTTTACATTGCTTTCGATATGCATGTGCTATATTGAGATTTGTGTATTCTAAGTGTATTTATAACGTACCGTATACGTATAAAATACGCACTTATGTTTGCCATGATTATTGGTCATGTATGTATGCTAGATGCATGTATGACAACTCCTTGATAAAAGGAATTGTCTAAGTGCATGTATTTCAACATGCGTCATGTATGTTGTTCCATGTTTGCTAAGTGTTTGTAGAAATGCATGAATGACCTAAGTGTAATTGATTACACTAAATGCGGGCGTTGAGAAGTGATTCTCAATACTTCTATGGATGCGCATGATTTCCTTATGCATTTACATTCCAAGTTATTTAAATTCAAGCATCTCCTATGCTTACATTTATGTTAAGTTGATATTATTCGATGTGTATGTAACATGATTTGAGTTATTGTTCCATTATTGTTTTACATTCCATATGAATATATGTAGTAGTGTAGGATATTTGGGACTATGCCTTAGTCCAGAAATCGGTAATTGACCCTATATTCGTGGTTGAGATTGCTTTCGCCACGTAGGACGTATTAGACGAACCCGAGCCGTATTAGAGTTGGCGGCGGTGGTTTGGCCACGCGGAGTGTTTGCGCACTCCATGTCCTTCAATTCAACGTGCGCTCGTGCTAGTCGAGTTCGTCAACTAACCCGATTGTCCAGTGTATGTTAACCATGTATGGACGCTATTGCTTGAATCTAGGGTACCGAACTTACCAGTGAAATCCTAATAACCATGGTACCGATCCGCTAAGACTCATGAGCCGGACATGGTGGTATGGGACACCGTGGTCGAGCCGTCGGCCTACGCTGGGGTGACGAGCCTCCCCGTAGTGACCAGTGAGCAACTAAACTCGTGAGCCGATTATGGTGGTATGGGACACTATATTCGTCTTTGTCGGCCTACATTGATTGGTGACGAGCCCTTTGTAGTGACCTCGAGCATACCTGGATACCACAAGGAGGTGACGAGCCGATCTGTGGTAGTAAGGGCATGAAAGGCGTGCATTGATTGGTGACGAGCCCTTTGCTACGACCTCAACTATATGATCGTATGAGATGTCTAGGATTGACGACCCTAGTATGGATCACTGTTTGGATGATGATATTAGGAAGGTATCTTAGCTTCCCAATCCTGATGTATGAATTGGACTAATAACAACTTGGTAATCATATCCATGCACCGCATTTGCATGTGCTTTGTAGATGTGGCGCACTTTGAGGCGATGTCATGCGTAACGTAAGATGAAGACGCTGAGGGTGTACGCGTGAGGGCACGCATCATATTGCATTCATACCTGCATTAATAAGAGTACTTAGGATTTATTTAATTGTCCTGCTTTATCATTACTGTTTGATTGAACTGATAACATGTTAACCAGTGCCTTATTGTTCCACTGAGTTGATCACTCACTCCCACGTTTCTGGGGCGGTGTTACACACCCACCAGACTCTGTCTTAGGCCCTGATGTTGCAGATGTGGATGCGACGTCTGAGGCAGAGCGGGAGCTGGATGACGACGAGGCTGTCTTCTCCTATATGCAGTTTTCAGACGGGTTCTAGCGAGCCTCGGTCTGTTGCGCGGGATCTATGGGATTACTATTTTGGGAACTGAAATGATGTAACTTGTACTTATAAATTTTGATAAATAACACTTTTACACGATCTGGTTGTATATGTAATTCAGGGACTTACACTTGTACACATATTTTACTATAAGTCTTCCGCTTGCTTTATTCACATATCCCTGAATCATATCTGCGTTTTGGCTTAATCTATCCCATGTTTATGTGCTAATACAGTCAACATACATCATTCATTAATTATGTTGCATAAGTGATGTTTTGGAACTCGGGAGCTGAGTTATGCTCGACCCCCGAATTTCAGGGCGTTACAAGTTGTTAGGCATCCACAACATTTTTTGTGTCTCAATGTTGAGGAAGTGTGGGTCAAACATCGTTCCTGTTATTAATTGGCAGCCATTGGAAGTTCGTAAGGACACTTCTTACATTAAGCAGCCAGTTCGTATCCTTGATCGGAAGGATCAAGTCCTCTGGACCATGGTCATTCCCTTAGTGAAGGTGCAGTGGGGTCACCATTTTGTTAATGAGGCGTCTTGGGAGCGCAAGGCCGAGATTCGAGAGCACTATCCCCATCTCTTTGATGATTGATTATATGTTGTATCTTGTATGCTGTCTCTGATTTTATATGATGATGCTATGTTTCCTCTTCCCTTATGAGTCACGTCTATTTGGGTGATATTGTAAATTTTGAGGATGAAATTTTTACTAGGAGGGGAGAGCTGTAAGGCCCGTATCCTAGATTGTACCGTTCCTTAGACTCCCACGGTCCTCCCGGTCGAATTTCCACAACCCTCGACGCGTAGATAGCGTTTGCACGTAACTCTAAGTCGCATCCTGTATATCTATATCGACTCAACTCGAAATATGTACCCTAGCGACCTCGCCGTCGCCGCGTCTCATGCGTCAATGCGATACCTAGGCCAAGAGTGGTGGGCCTGCGTTTATTTCGAAGAAAACGCCGCACATTGCAAATCACAAGAGAATCTCTATCACCTTTCACATCAATCAATCAATTATAAGTCAAGTACATAGCCCATCCCTCTCTTACACAAGCCTTACCCAAAGTCAACTCTCTCTCCCTACCCATCCCTCTCTTATCCAAAATTCAACCAAGTCCATACTCTTCTTGTCATTTTCTTACAACATCTATTCCTTCCATCCTTTTCATCCCATTACTTTCTCTCTCCATCTCATTCCATCTTAAGCCATGAGAGAAAAAATCTAAGGAGAGAAGAACTCAAGAGAAGGCCCACCTCCCTACCACCCAATCTCATCATCCAAACCTCTAAAATCAATCTCAATCATTAAATCTCATCCCTTGGAGCTCCAAAACTCATTGGTAGAAGAAGAAGTCTAAGATCTAAGGTGGGTATTTTAGGGTATCCATCGTTGATTTTTATTTAAGGGCCCACTTGTGGTGGGACCCATTTTGATGTATGTGTGGTAAATCCTAGAGGGGCCTGTAGTGGTCGGGGCCCTCCATCTCATCGCTCTCTCTCTCACTCTCTCCCTCTTTTGTGATGGTGTGTGGCCCACCTGATCCAGACCATGCACGAAGCAGGGGTCACCTTGCTGACCGTCCAGCGGCAGCAATGCTACTCGTTTAGGCAGACCTTGATGAAGGGATAATACAAATATCAGCTTTATACTAGCTACTGGTGGGCCATATGTGTGGACCTACTTGATTCATGTATTTTATTTAGGCCGTCCTTAGCCCACCATCATGTACACATGAATCCACACTGTCCATCCAGGTCTCCCGGGCCCGGAATGAAGCAGATTCAAATCTTAAGCGGAGCACACCGTCCTTGTGGGCGCCACATGATGTGTATACTTTATTTATACCATCCATCTATGTGGGACCCACCAGCAGTGTAGTTGTTGTACTGACGTCAACAAGTTTTATGGGACCCACATGAGGTATGTGCTTTATCTATGACTGTCCATCTCTATGGGACCAGCAGTATAGCTGTTGTACTGACGTCATCGAGGTCTGTGGGCCGATCATCAGGTATATGTTATATCTCAATCGTCCATTAAGTAGCTGGACGTGAGCAAGCTTTGTGGGTCTTGTGTGGGACCTGGCCAGAGACTAATGGTCATGTCAAGGGTTTTGTGGGGCCCACTGTAATATATATGTTTTATCTATACTGTCCATTTATTTTGACTATTTTGACAGATCTTTTATGGTATGAGACCAAAAAGGAGGCTGATCCAAGGCTCAAGTGGACCACACAACCTGAAGTAGCAGAGATTAAACTCTTATAGTTGAAAATTTCATAAGGCTCACTATGATGTTTATTTGCGATTCGACTTGTTGACAAGGTTATATATACCTCCCATTGACAAGGTCAAATAGACCTACATGGAGGTAAAACATAAATATCAGTTTGGTCCAAATTTTGCGTGCCCTCAAGAAATTTTCAATAGTAGGCTTAAAATCCCCACTACTTCATGGGGTTGTGGTGCACTTTAGTCTTGGATCTGCCGCCTTTTTGCCTCATGCTCTAAAATTAGGGTTGTCAATGGTTTGATGTGTTACATCCAAACCGTCAATTTGTGGACCCCACCAGCCATGCAACTGCTCTGTTGATGTCAGCAGCTATGTGGGTCTGATCTTCAGGTATGTATTATATCTAACCGTTCATCTGGACGGTGGGCCAGCAGGCCACACCAGATATATAGCTGCTATTTAACATCAGCAGTCCTGTGGCCTGATCATGAGTTATGTGTTAGATCCAAACCGTCCTTCCACCTGTGAGCTCGTCTTAAGGCTTAAGACTAAAGATAAGATAGATCTACCTATCAAGTGGACCACACTGCAACAATTAATGGAGGATTGAACGTCTAACATTGGAACCCGTTTGGGGTCAGAAGTTTGGGATCGATATGGATTTTGTTTTTCCTCTTAATTTAGGTCTTTGTGGTCGTATGAACAGATTGGATGGAAAATAAACATTAAGGTGGCCCCTGTGAATTTTTAACGGTGAAAATCATTACCTTCACTACTATTTGTGGTATGGTCCAGATGATCTTTCGATCACTACCTCCACTACTATTTGTGGTATGGTAGATGATCTTTCGATCAATACCTCCATTGCTATTTGTGGTATGGTCTAGATGATCATTTGATATGATTCATATTTTTATGTAATGCTCTAAATGATCTCTAAAAATAGACGTATGGTGTAGATATAATAAAATGAAAATATAGTGTGTGGGTCCTACCTTGATGTAATGTATATTAGGCCTGTATGAGGGGCCCATTGTGATGTGTTTGAGGCCCATGGGTTGTGGCCTATTGGGATGTATTCGGGTCCCATGGGATGTGGCCCATTTGATGTGTATAAGGCCCATGTATTGCGGCCCATTTGATGTATATGAGGCCCATGTATTGTGGCCCATTTGATGTATACCCATTTGATGTATATGAGACCCATGTATTGCGGCCCATTTGTTGTATGTGAGGCCCATATGGTGGCCCGATGTGATGAATATGAGGCCCATGAGTGAGGCCCAATGTGATGCATATGTGGCCCGTGAGTAAGGCCCATCGTGAGGTGTATTAGGCCCATGAGTGAGGCCCATGATGATGTATATTAGGCCTTTCTGTGAGGCCATGGGCCCACTCTATGTTTGGCTCTATGTGGGCCACTCCTTGGGAGCAATGTTGGTTAAATGTCCACATTGATGGGCAATGATGGTTAAATGTCCACATTGTGACCTTCCCTTAGGCCCTTTATCAGGTCGATTATCGATAACGTTTATGAGTACGTGATAGTATAACATCATGACACATGCCCATATGCATTATCTACATGCTTGATATGAGATGTGGTTGACCATTGCATATGCCATTGGGCAGGTTGTTATGGGGATCCCTGATAGGCCGAGTTGTCCCACATGAGCGCATGGTATGCGTAGGATTGATGTATGACTGGATTGTGTTACTCATGCATCTTGCATTTTATGTTGTGAGTGTTGTACGCCCTGGCGACATCAGGGCCATAGTCTCCACATGCATATCGTGAATGGCAAGTGTCACGCCCTAAACCTGAAAATTGAATTCACAAGAATCCCGATTGACGAATTCGATGCCGACAGCCTCCGTAGTACTCTATTCTCGGCTCCCAGCGCCCATATGCCAGATTCTGATCTGGGATCCTACAAGGAGGATTTTTTTTTCCAATGTACATTTATCTCGTAAGAAGCATAACCACAAGTTTACCCAAAACACAAAAGCAACATCATCATCACATTTCCACTAATATAAACTTTGAATACAATGCTGAAAGGGAAATACATATGTTAAAATAAAATCAAAGCTCCACAAGACAGCTGCACGCTCCAAGCTCAACGTCGCTGCGACCAACATCACCTGCACGCATCTATCATGCATAAGCTTATAAAAAGCTTAGAGGGTGGTGTAAGTGTGTGCACAAGGTAAGTGCCAAGTATTTAATACAATGACATAATCATACAATATTAGAAATACTGGTAAGATCATGAATCATACGATATTAAAGGAAACGAAAATACTGACAAGTCCATGAGTTAAACAATATCAGAGTACGCAATGCGGATCGACTATGTAAATGCGGAATCATAAAGTGCTAAATATCAGATGCCGAGGATGCAATGCAATATACAATTCCTGATGAGTTCACGAATATTGTCAGAAACATAGTAATCCAAAATGCCATATGTCACAGATGTAATGCAATATACAGTGCGAATGAAATGACCATGCTGGAGTGTGAAGTCGGGATGATAGTACATAATATCGCAGACTAGGGGGTTCATCACAAGGGACTACTATCCAAACCAGTCCCATACCTAAATTTGGATAGTCAGACTCAATGTGGTAAACTCTTGATCTCTGGTTAGCCGCGCACCCCAACCGAAATCCTAGCCATTGCGAAGGTACACGTAACAGATAGTTACGCACCACCAGCCCAAGTGGATAGTGAACGAATGAATGAATGAGTATGCAACTCCTGCTCAATAAGTCCACATATAGTTCATCTCTGGGATCATCATCGGAGTCTAGTACACTCCAAATGGCACTGCCCCTCTCCAACAGCACAGTCCAAGTGAGTGTAAGAAACTTCACTATCTGCCTGGCCAATAGTCTACCAATATCTATCTGGCACGTCGATAGCGGACCTGTTTACAAGCTGGTCAAACTCAGCCTAGCTATGCCCCCTACCCTCGGGCGAGTAAGGCCACACCCCCTCCCAACCGACCACGACACAATGGGAGATGCGACCTCCTGGTATTCGGCACTCGGGCGCTCATATATCCACTCGGTCTCGATGTTGGGGCGTCCTTTGGTACCAAGAGGGTTTAGGGATTTTTACCGAGGGCCATCTATGGTAGCCCGATGCTAGAACAGATTTTCGGTGTCCCATTTGGCCATCCACGATATGCCTGTGAAGGCTATGACCCTGATGTCGCTAGGGCGTACAGTAATCACAATGCAAGATGCATAAGTCATACAATCTAGTCATGCATCAATCCTGCGCATACCGTGCGCTTATGTGAGATAACCTCTGCCTATCAAGGAGTCTCATAACAACCTGCCCAATGACATATGCAATAGTCAACCACATCTCATAACAAACATGTAGATGATGCGTATGAGCATATATCATGATGTTATGCTGTCATATACTCATAATTGGTATCCATAACTGGCATCGATAATCAACCTCGACAATGTGGACATTTAACCAACATTGCCCACAAGGAATGACCCACATAGAGCCTAACATATAGAAGACCCATGACCTCATATAAGGGCCAAATATACAACACCATGGGCCTTACTCAAGAGCTTAACACATCACGATGGGCCTTTTACATGGGCCTAACATTCATTACAATGGGCTACATCGCTTGGCCCTCAAATGCATCATAATGGGCCTCATCACATAGGCCTCACAC
This sequence comes from Magnolia sinica, assembly GCF_029962835.1. Taxonomy (NCBI): domain Eukaryota; kingdom Viridiplantae; phylum Streptophyta; class Magnoliopsida; order Magnoliales; family Magnoliaceae; genus Magnolia; species Magnolia sinica. The sequence goes on from NC_080583.1 coordinate 35,278,314, forward strand.
ACATCACATTGGGCCTTAAACATGAGCTGAATACGCATCACAATGGGTCTCAAATACGGGCCGTATATACATCACATTGGGCCTCAAACACGGGCCGAATACACATCACATTGGGCCTCAAATATGGGCCGCATATACATCACATTGGGCCTCATCAATCGGCCTTAATATTCGGCCTCGATAATTAGAATTGGAATCGATAATCAGAATCATCAGAATTGGCCTAAAAAATCGGAGTCGGCAAATCGGTCACGTCAATTGAAATCAGTAATCGGTCATGATAATCGGCCTTGATCGCTAATCAGCAATCGGCCACGACAATCAGAATCGACAATTGGTCATGATAATCAGCCTCGACTGCTAATCAGCAATCGGCCACAATAATCGGAATCGATCGACAATTGGAATTGTCAATCGGTCATGACAATCAAAATTGATAGATAATCAGAATCGGCAAATTGGTCACGACAATCGAAATCGATCGATAATCAAAATCAGCAAATTGGTCACATCAATTGGAATTGACAATCGGTCGCAACAATCAGAATCGATCAATAATCAGAATCGGTAAATTGGTCACATCAATCAGAATCGACAATCGGTCGTAACAATCGGAATCGATTAATAATCAGAATCGGTCACATCAATCAGAATTGACAATCGGTCGCAACAATCAAAATCGATCAATGATCAAAATCAGCAAATCGGTTACATCAATCAGAATCGACAATCGGTCGCAACAATCGGAATTGATCGATAATCAGAATCGGCAATCGGCCTCAATCACTAATCGACAATCGGCTACGACAATCGAAATCGATCGATAATTGAAATCGACAAATCAGTCACATCAATCAGAATCGACAATTGGCCTCTACAATCGAAATCGGTAATCGGCCACTATGCAAGGCGGGATCCCTGGATGGACAGCCGATGATGGACCAAGCAATATTAATAGGGCCCAATCATTTAGGGTAACCCACTAGAGAATGACAAGAATGGGCCTAACTAGGCCCAATGGAAGGTCACAATGTGAACATTCAACCATCATTGCCCATCAATGTGGACATTTAACTAACATTGCTCCCAAGGAGTGACCCACATAGGGTTGAACATATAGTGGGCCCACAGCCTCACACATGGACCTAATATTCATCATCATGGACCTCACCAAAGGTCACGAACACATCATAGTGGGCCGCACTAATGGGCTTAATACCATGAGCTTCAAATACACAACAAGTGGGCCTCATGGGTGGGTCACAAATACTTCAAGGTGGGCCTCATGGATGGGCCATGAATAAATCAAGGTGGGCCGCATAAGTGGATGGCATAGATGAAATACGTACAACATGGTGGGCCCCACAGAACTTGGTGATGTCACTACAACAACTATATGGTTGGTATGAGGTACCTAACCAATCTGCTTCCCAAGGTGGGTCCCATGTAAGGCCAACTAGTCCAGTGATATAGATGAACGATTAGGATATAACATTACCACATATCATGGTGGGCCACAGATGAACGGTAGGATGAAACTCATACATCTTAGAGTGGCCCATGTCCTCAAACAGATGGACGATTGGATATAACACAACCTCAGGATCAGACCCACGTCCTCAAGGTGGGTCCCATCAGGGGACTGCCTGGATGATAGAACACATGCATCAGAGGCCACCGTCCTTAGCAGATGAACGACTCATATGGAACATACATCATGGTGGGAGTCCACAGTACCATCCAGCACCTTGGACGGTGCAGATAAAACATTACATCATGGCAAGCCCTACATAGCACCAATGGATGGTACAAATACAAACACCATCAAGGTGGCCCTACGTCCTACTGTCGGGAAAATGGACGGATAGTTTAGATATAATAAACACATCACTGTGGTAGGAATAAAATACATACATCACGGTGGGGTCCACACATCTAGCAGATGGACGGCGCGGCTGCACAACACGCATATCATGGTGCGCCCCTTTCCATAGAAAAATGGATGGATAGTGTGTGTAAAATGCATAATCAAGGAGGACCCCTCCCATCACCGTCTAAGACATCCATTGATGGACGGATGGTGTGGATGTGGACCATACATCATGGTCAGGGCCACCTGGCCTGGTGACGCTAGTGGGCAGTAGCAGTTGCCTGCTGCATGGGACCCACCGTGATATGAACGGTGTGGATATAAATATATACATTAAGGTGAGTCCCTCCAGCGTGTCCCACCATAGATTTCTATCTGCCTCAAAAGAGAGGGTGTGGATGCACCACACGTGCCCAATAGGTGGGGCCCATGATCTAGATAGCATTAATAAGGCACATACCTCATGTAGGATCCACACGTGTGGACCCATATCCTTTGGAGAAAGCTGATATTTATGTTTGCCAATGTCCAGCAGCAATGGCTGCTGGATGGTGTGCGTACAACACTAGAAAATGGTGGGGCTCTTGGCACGACACATGGATCAAGGTGGGTCCCACCCACATGTGTGGGGTGGGCCCCACAGGAGGACAGAGTGGATACTCCACATGCATCAACGGTGGGTTCTCATAGAGCATGGTGACTTTGCACAGCAGCAACGTCCGGTAGCTGGACGTCCCACTGATGGACGCTCCAGATCTGCTGCATGCATAAGGTGGGTCCACACATGTGGGACCTACTAGCAGCTTGGAATAAAGATGATATTTGTGGTTTTCCTCGTCCAGGCAGTCATCAGGGGACAGTGTTGCTGCTGCTGCAGTGTAGCCCATAACCTGCTGAGATCTGGGTCGTTGAAGTTGAGCGGTGGGCGGATAAAACCCATATGTCACAGTGAGGTCCACTAGGGTGGGCCTCACAGTCTTAGATCAACTGATACATATGTTTTCTCTTCATCTAGACCTGTCCAGATGGACGTGTAGCAGGCCTGTCTGCTGGACAGGCAGCGAGGTGGGTTCCACCACCACTGGACGGCATGGAACGTGCAGCAAGGTGGGCCATAGAATATAGGAAAAAAAGAGAGAGAAAGATGGAGGGACGTGAGTAGCGGAGGGATCCTGCCACTATGGGTCCCTCTTTGAACAATACATACATCAAGATGGGTCCCACCATATGTGGGCCTTCAAATCAACAAAATCACACAAAAATCACCCACCGTTCTTGCTTCTTCTTAGGCTCCTCCTCATTTTAGCTCCAATGGGACATGATTCAACGGTCGAGATTGTTTTTGGAGGGTGAGGATGGGAGGTAGGAAGGTGGATCACACTAGTTCTCTCATGGAGAGCTTGGACGTTTCCTCTCATGGGTTGCTTGGAATGGAGTGAAGTGAGAGAGAGAGAGATGTGTGATGTGAGTGATGGGGAGAGGTAAATTTTTATCATAGCCCAACCCGGATCGATCGCCACATTTTCTTGATCCGGATAAAAGTTTCTCTAACTTTGGATCACCTTGGGCATATTTCCATGTGTCCTTTAGACTCAGAAGAGAAGATACTTCAGTTTTAAGATTCTCAATTTCAGATTTTAAATCAACAATTAGTGAGTTTTTGAATTCCAAATCGCATTTTGATTTTTCAAAACAATCTGAAATTTGTGATTTTTCTAAGACAAGTGATTCAAAACAATTTTTGAGTTTAGAAAACTTTTCTTTTTGAATTTTAAGTTTGACAGTAATTTTACAACTTTCCTTATATAGGGCATTGTAAGCGTCTTGAAGATCATCTTCATTTTCACATTCACTATTCAGATTTTCTTCACTTGTAGAGTCATTATCTGAAAATGTGAATTTGGCTAGAGTCATAAGAGCTTTAACCTCTTTGCCCGACTCAGTTTCAGAATCTTCTGATTCAGAAGAACCTTCAGAATCAGATGATTCATCCCATGTAGCCAACATACCCTTCTTCTTGGGTTTGTCCCTTTTAGGACATCTATTTGCTAAGTGCCCATATTCTTGACAGTTGTAACATTGACTATCTTTCAAAGATTTTCTAGATTTGGGTCTAAACTTCTTTTTATCATTTGATTTTTGAAAATCAACCCTTTTCTTGCTTTTGAAAATTTTGTAAAATTTTTTAGCTAAAAGAGCCATATCATCTTCTGAATCAGAATTTTCTTCTGAATTACATTTAGAAGATTTTAGTACGATAGATTTACCTTTAGGAGCTTTAAAGTTTAACTCGTAGGTTTGTAGAAAACCAACTAGTTCTTCTACCCTCATATTATCCATATCACGAAGTTCCTGGATCGCGGTTACTTTAGAATTGAACCGTTCAGGAAGTGAGCGTAATATTTTTGCACACACTTTACTTTCTGGGATTTTATCGCCAAGACCCCACATTGAGATTACAATGTCATTCAATCTAGTGTAAAAGTCCATAAACATTTCATTTTCCTCCATATGAATTTCTTCAAATCTGGTTGTGAGGAGTTGGACTTTAGATTTTTTGACAATTGTAGTACCCTCGTGTGTCATTTCTAATATATCCCAAGCTTGCTTTGCAGTATCATAGGAAATGATTCTTTTGAACTCATCCGGTGATAGTGCGCAAGTAATTGCATTTAGTGCTTTAGCATTTGCACTACTCTCACTTTTCTGAAGAGTGGTCCATTGGTAATATGGTGTGACTTTCATTGATTTTGAACCGTCAACCCCAGTAACTTCCATGATAGGAGGATTCCATTCAGTCAATGTGGCTTGTCACACATTTTCATCCATTGATTTGAGGAAGATCCTCATTCTGGCTTTCCAATAGGCATAGTTGGAGCCATCAAAGGGTGGAGGCCTTGTGACTGAAAGGCTATCAAAATTTGACATCTTAAATAGCTTAAATCGTTAGCTCAGGAATTAAATCCAAGAATTAAAAAAGAGCTATTAGGCTCTGATACCACTTGAAAAGGCCAAGCTATATGTCCTAGAGGGGGGGTGAATAGGACAATGCCAAATAAAAACTTATAACAGCGGAATAATAAAGAATATGATAGCCAAAGTAAATCACAATGCAGTAAATTAAAATAACCTCAAAATTCAGATCTTGAGAGGTTGATACAAACGTTGTTCTAAGGACAACCTTACACCAAAAACAAAGTTTATGGTAGGACAACCTTATTCCTAGAAAGATCTTTGTATCAAGTCTCAAACCGAAGAGGAATACAATAATAAATATAAACTGAATTGAAATAACTTGTAATTAAAAATGTATTGTTCTAGGGACAGCCATACACCATAAAAATGGCAGGGCAACCTTGCTGGAACAACTTTCAAATGAAATTGAAAATCAAGCGATAAATGAATAGCAGAAAATAAATTCTAAGCTATTACAACATTCTCATAAAGCTTGAATTAAATAATTACAACATTCACCACCATACATACATCCCACAAAAGAATAATTAAAAATTAGAAGAATAAATCAATCAAACACAAGGGTTTATAGTGGTTCGCCTGTGTGTTCACCAACTGTTAAACAACAGCCACACAAAAAGCTACTCCACTCCTAATATCCTCACATAGGAGATATTAGCGTTCACTAAAAATAGGTTTTCCCAGGTTCACCCAAAACCCTTACAATTGTGTCTTTGTATGTGGGCTTACACAATTAAAAAAACCCCACTTCTGAGTTTTCCTGGCTTTCCTCAGATAACCAATATAACAAGATTTTTCTGGCAAATCTTGAAAGAAACCAAAATAATATAAAGGAATTTACAATATGTAAAATACCTGAATATCTCATTCGTTGTAGCAGCCCGGTAGAACCAAATCAAAGTAGATGATTGAATGTCCAAGTTCAATGTCCAATACTCGATTACAATGGTTCTAATTCTAATAGATTTTAAATTAAACCAAATAGGGCTTGCCTTAATTGATTTTGATTCCAAAGAAAGGGAATAACAATTCCTCTTATCAAATCAGATTGGAATAGCAGAAACAAAATCAATTAAATAAAGCTAAGGAAAGAGAATATTAAATAAGCACACTTAGCTTAGATGGAGCACAGAATTATCTCTCAGAAGTTCGACGAAGATTGGCTTGAATACTTTAATTAATTCGATGATTTCTTCTGAGATTCGTGCACTATTTATAAGTGAGTAGATCGGGTTTTCGACTGGTCTAGAGTGCTCTTCGACTAGTCAAAGCAACAACAGATATTTGAAAAATTCGGCGAGATATGCTCTGACCGTTCTACGACTGGTCGAAGCTCTCCTACGACTGGTCGTAGGTTTCCTTCGACTGGTCGTAGGTCCTGAAAATCTTTGCTGGACTTCGAGTCGAAGATTGTACGACTGGTCAAAGAGCAGTCGACACTCTTTTAAATTCACTTGATTCTGGACTAGTCGAAGGCTAACAGATTTTATCCGGAATTTGTAACAAACTCACGACTGGTCGAGGAATTTCTTAGACTGGTCGAAGCAAGTTTAGGACTAGTCGAAGAAGGCCTAGGACTAGTCGAAGAACAGACCAATCACATGTAAAATAAACATTCAGTTTATGTATCCGAAATGACCTACTTCTAAGGTCAACCTATGGTCAATCAAACCTCAACCATGAAGTATGGACATTGAAACATTAGGAACAAGAGACCTTGAAGTATGAGCCTTGAAGTCTTGATGTAGATCAAACCTTGATGTAGCTCAATCTTGAAAGTGTACAAACTGCCTTGAACTCTTCTTGAAGTCTTGCAGCTTGAGTCTTGTCTTGTGAGCAGTTCTTTCATTCAAGATCTTGAGTCTTGTCTTGTGAGCTTTGCTTGTTGTGAGCTTAGCTTGTTCATGAATGTTGATCCTTGAAAGAGCTTCACTTAAACAAGTTATATATAACATAACAGTGATTTTGTCATCACAAATTTGACAACAGACAGGGATATAAACTATAGCACTTACAATAAGCTTAATTAATTACGTGGCTAACATGACCATGCATCGCACTGCATTAGTTAGGATGTACTTTAAAGGCGATGAAGTTACACCGTTTTGAGGAAGTGTTGTTATATGTGAAATAAGCTGTCGGAGTCGCTTGTGAGGGAGCTTCGATGCGAGGGCATACATCATTACTTGCACTCCATTCCTGCATTAAAAAAAGTAGTTAGGAAGTGATTGTTATGTTACTTTATCATTACTGTTTGATTGACTTGATAACATGTTAACTTTTACCTTATAGAACAACTGAGTTGATCACTCACTCCCACTCTGGGATGGTATTTTAAAACACCAACCAGACTTTGATTTAGATGCAGGTGCAGGGGAAGTCTATGCAATGGAGCAGGACTGCTTGGATGAGGAGGAGGAATTCTCCTACTTTCAACTCTTGGGCGGGTCGATGTAGACCTCGTGCCGATATGCAGGGATCACTGGGATATTTGGACTTAGTTGGACACTTTACATTTCCATATTTTGTTCATTTTGAAACAATACATGTATATATTGAACCCAGTTACGTACTCATACTCTGGAGTTTTGTGAAACACCTACATGCTTAAATAGATATGTTTCAAACTTCCACTTCTTAATTTAATTATATCCAGAGTATGATATGTTGTTTTAGTATAATCCCACTCATGCTTAACTCATTAATATGGATGAAATATGAACATCATCATCCATACTGCATAAGTGATGTTCTGAATCTCGGGAGTATATCCTCGCTCGACCCTCGAAATTCAGGGCATTACAAGTTGGTATCAGAGCATGATTTGGATTAAACTGGACTTGGGATTATAAGTAACATGACGCACTCTGATGCACTCTAACTTTGAATGGAGGCAATGGAATTTAGAAACGATGTTAGGATCTCAAAGTTTCGCCGATAGGCGAGACCAAATGCTATAAATTAGTCAACAACCTATAACTAAAGGACTTAGATCATGTGCAGTGACCTAAGTCACCTCTGGGCTGTCAGTTGACGGGTTTGAGTCATCAGTTGACGAATTTCGAACCTAAGACGGATCCTAGTGGCGTGAATACATGCGCGTTGGACCACGAAAAGCGGACCCGACCCACTTAAAAACAAAAATCAACAAGTTTAATGGGGCCTAAGGTGGCCCACAGCGCGAAACCGACCATCGAGGTGGGGTGGCCACCACCGATCGGCAGCGCACCACTGGCCGGACTAGCTAGTGCGGCGGCGCCGCGAGATCGGTGGCACACCACCAGCCGTACCAACAACGCGCGACGGCGGCGCCGCTGATCGAGTGAGGTGGGTCCCTCCCACATGTGGGGGCAACCTTTTAAACATCCAAACACCCCTCTTTTCCTCATTTCACCCATTTGCAACCCCTCAAACCCTTCCAAACCTCTCCTAAACCCCTCATCTCTCCTAAATCTCAATTTCTAAGCTCTTAAATCCATCTTCTTCCTTGCATTTTTCATTTCTACCGACTCACAACCCCAATCACTCTCAATCCTTCAAATCTCTCCCTCATTCTCACTCATTTGAGCACAAAACCCTCTTTTTTTGTCCCATAACCCCCATACCTTCAAATCCACTCCATCCTCAAACTGTTTCCATCTCCATGGCTCTTTTCGAGCTAGTAACTGTCATCTTCTCCATTTTGAACTCTTTTCCCTTATGGGGGAAAAAGTGAGCAGCCCCGGACGAGGCCGGGTCGAGTCGTCCAAGTCGCTCCAAAAAGAAGATAAGTGCTGAGACAAGTGCGAGCGCCGAACGGAGGTTGAAGCGGGACCTCGACCCTCAACTCATGGTAAGTTTCACAATCGACTGGTTGTTTTCGAAGCTCACATGGATGAGAAATTATTTGGGATGTATCCAGTAATCAACCACCTCCTGAAGAACGGGTGGGGCCCCATATTTGAAGGAAAAACACATGTTAGTGAGGGCACCGTGTGCGCCTTCTATGCACACATAAGGGACCTAACTGTTGAGCCTCTCTAGTTTACCATCCCATTGGGAAGAACAGAAACCAGGGTCGATGTGGATATCATGGCCCGAATTATGGGAGTTGAGCGTGGTGTTGTGCATGCCAGTGAGACTAATCTCGCTAGTGGACGGGAGAGAGATCGCCACACTCGCTTCCTTTGCGGCCGACTCGTTGAGTGGAGGTGAGAGAACAGCCTCAAAATGACATGCATGATAGATGGTTTTCTCCTGCTCCACCACATATGCACGTATAACGTGTATCCTAGATGGAGCAACCACACAGAATGCACTAGATTTATGGTGGATTTCTTGTACCGAGTTGGACAGGGAGAAAAGGTATGTTTGCCCACTCTTGCCTTGACTCAGGTAGTTAAGGCGGCACAGTCTACTCGGGGGGATTCGTCCCTCCCATTCGGCCGATTAGTTTGCAAGATCGCCCGCAACTTTTGATTCTGGCTCCACATGGACAATCTCGCCCCTTACATTTCATCAACGAGACTGCCCTCAACAATATGAAAATAGGCGCCAAGCAATGCTAAGCCAAGCTTGAAGAATTCAGGGATGAGATAGAAGAAGAGACTGAAGAAAAGGAAGACAGTGAAGAAGAGGAACAGGAGGAAGAAGAAGAGGCCCAAGACTCAGACGGGGGGCCTCCTACTACTCGTGATGACCGCCATGACCGGGCCACCCTAGACGCCCGCATGGCTAAGATCGAGGAAAACCAGGCATACCTAAAGCAGAAGTTCGAGGAAAACTAGGCCTACCTGAAGCAGACGTTCAAAAGGATGTCCCGTACCTTGAAGGCCCTCCTGTGCTGCATACAGGATAAGGGAGCACCTCCGCCTTCGCCAGAATCGTAGGGATAGTAGTATAGTTGTAGTTGTTTTCCTTACTTTTTGTAATAGCCTTGCATAGACTTAATTTGGATGCTAGGATTGGTAAGTGTTGAAGCCTTTTGTAGTAAGCTTTCATGTATTCTCTATATAACGCCCCGACTTTTTAGGACCCGAGTATATGACTCATTTCTTAAAAACCCAAGTGTTAACTTATAGAGAACCAAATTCCATATATATTTTTTTCATCAGAGTAAGCAGATGAGCGTAGAATAGACAAATCAACATAAGGAAAAATTTCAATTACATTTAGAGTATACAAGAGAGTGCCTATAATAACTTATACAAACCAATGTCTCCATTCTTACAAATACAAAATGAAATAACATTACATGTGAAACAAGGTAAATTGCAAGAATCTTGAACTGTGAAATTCTGTAGCAACCCTCAGCAAATATAATCATGCACCCTTGTCAACTATAGCCTGCTCCTCACCAACATGAATGTGAATATTATCTGAGCCACCTGTACTACCTATACGATTATATATTTGATGGATGAGTGGCCAACTCAGTGTGAATTCCCTCAAGATTACACACTGCCGCATTAAGTAAGAAATAGTATAAAACATTCAGGCAGCCAAAACAGAGTAAATGCAGTCTTATTATATGCATTGATGCGTGAATGTAATCATTGTCCCGGGAAAAACATCCAGACGGACATTGGGCTCATCGCCCATGGAATCATTGTCTCGGGTAAAACATCCAGATGAACATTGAGCTCGTCGCCCATGCAATCATCGACTCGAGAAAAACATCCAAACGGTCTGTGCCTCGGGTAAAATATCTAAACCAGCAAATGAGTACGATAACAATAGATGATGGTTTGTGCCCCGGGCAAAACATCTAGACGGGCGACTTCGTATGTCACGTACGACAACAATAGATGCTGGTCTATGCTATGCATGCATGATTACCCAACCCGTTATTAGTCCAATTGTAATCAGCCAATTTAAATAATCTCACGGTCACTATGGAGAGCACATAGCCTAGCGTAGGCCGACGGCTTGGGCATAGTGTCCCATGACCACCATCCCTGGCCTATGAGACTACTATCTTAGGATGTTTAATGGAACCTATCGACTAGTGGCCAATCATATTACAGTATATGGGGCTTACCATCGCATTGTTGTATAATATAAAACATTGAACCCATATAGGGAAAATACCAGAACGAAGCTGCATAAGGCGATATTAAAATAGGCCACATAGGGCGAGTATCAAAACCATGTGATAAAAGACCATCCCTGAAAACCATTGGGCACAACAACCTAGATGGTGGGCCCACATCAATGGTTAATTTAAACCACTATTCAATAACCATTAAGCCAAAGGTCCATTACAATCACAACCAATCATGTTACATCCCAAGTATGGGTGTACATTTATAAGTGGGGGTTTCCCACTAATGTACCAGTTTAAGTTCCATAAGCAATCCACAAATAATTCATGAACAAATATACAAGATGAACATTGAGCAAGCAATATAGCAATTCAATTTCCACCAGCTAACACATGTGATTATAAGAGAGAGATTTCAATTATAAATTTAAATAAAAACTATAACTGAAGCTAATGGAAAGATGGAAAGCTCAAGGGGAAGAATTATCACCTTACAACCAGTTCGCTAGCTAGTGTTGTTAGGGAGTGTGCGCACCTTAAGAATCAAGTCATACCATGAATTGCGAACTGCATGGTTAGATCCAGGTTTACAGAATATCTACGACTACGTTTAACGTTGGGATCTTAATTAGGTTATCTAGGGAACCTTTACCTACCATCCATCTTAAGGTTTGGGTTACTTAGGTTTAGAGCTTTACCCTAGAGTTAAATTCCAAAGCTTAGATATGTAGGATTTAAATGCCAATTGATGTATGATTGCTCGCAATGTCAATCACAAAATTGTCACTAACATTAACGATGAAATCAATATTAACTATCCCGACAATAATGACCATTATGATGGTAATAAATGGTGCGATCTATTATCAGTGATAATATCTAGGAATGACAAGTAAATACTAATATTTAACATCCAATGGTTGTAATTTGTTTATAATAATTAATAACTAATATTTAACATCCAATGGTTGTAATTTGTTTATAATAATTAATACTGGCATACTTAACCTACTAATGGTTAGCCATATATATTAATTGCAATAATTATAGTAACACTAATAATGATGATGGTTAGTAATAGGATTATAATTGATGATAATAATAACAACAACGCTACTTAATACACTGTAATATTAATTTAAAATTTTTAGTCGATGACATTAAAGTAGCATTAATCGTAGCAAAAGATAGAAAATAATGACGATCTTGTTAACAGCAAAAGTAACTACTGACGAATCTGGTTGATAAAAAGAGATAAAATTACTCACCTTGAGGACTCGGCTCGAGTCGAGTTGACTCGGTTCAACACAACCTTCCTTTCTTTTCTTCTTCCTTACCCTACCTCTTCTCTACTTCCTTTCAAAGTGTGGTCCCTCAACACGGCCAGCGATCTGCTGGACCTAGCCACCCCTACGAGCTGGCGGGTCGAAATTTACTCATCTTGGCGAAAACCCGATCCAACCCAACATGAGTTGGACTGGCCAAACAAGCACTACAGGAAAGTAGGCCTTTAGCCTCAAGTTTTTAGCCTCGGTTCAAAAAAAGGAGGCTAAATATGGTTTTTAGCCTCGCTTGTAAAGGAACTGAGGTTAAAAATTCACTTTTTGCCTCGGTTGATGAGAAACCGAGGCTAAAAGTCTGTCATTTTGCCTCGGTTGGTGAGAAACTGAGGCCAAAAGGCTGCCCTTTTGCTTCGGTTAGTGAGCAACTGAGGCTAAAAGTCTTCCCTTCTACCTCGGTTGTTGAAAAATGAGGCTAAAAGTTTGCCCTTTTGCCTCGGTTGATGAGAAACTGAGGCCAAAAGTCTGCCCTTTTGCCTCGGTTGTTGAAAACTGAGGCTAAAAGTTTACCCTTTTGTCTCGGTTGGTGAGAAATTGAGGCCAAAAGTCTACCCTTTTGCTTCGGTTGGTGAGCAACTAAGACCAAAATTCTACCCTTTTGCCTCGGTTATTGAAAACTGAGGCCAAAAGTATACCCTTTTGCTTCAGTTGGTGAGAAACTGAGGCTAAAAGTTTGCCCTTTTGCCTCGGTTGGTGAGAAACTGACGCTAAAAGTCTGCCCTTTTGCCTCGGTTGGTGAGTAACCGAGGCTAAAAGTCTGCCCTTTTGCCTCGGTTGTTGAAAACTGAGGCTAAAAGTTTGTCCTTTTGCCTCGGTTGGTGAGAAACTAAAGCCAAAAGTCTGCCCTTTTGCCTCAGTTGGTGAGCAACTGAGGCCAAAAGTCTGTCCTTTTGCCTCGGTTGTTGAAAACTGAAGCCAAAAGTCTGCCCTTTTGCCTCGGTTGGTGAGCAACTGAAGCCAAAAGTTTACCTTTTTGCCTCGGTTGGTGAAAAACTGAGGCCAAAGGTCTACTCTTTTACCTCAATTGTTGAGAACTGAGGCCAAAAGTCTACCCTTTGGCCTCGGTTGTTGAGAACTGATGCTAAAAGTCTACCATTTTGCCTCGGTTAGTGAGAAACTGAGGCCAAAAGTCTGCCCTTTTGCCTCGGTTAGTAAGCAACTGAGGCTAAAAGTCTACCCTTTTACCTCGGTTAGTGAACAATTGAGGCTAAAAGTATGCCATTTTGTCTCGATTGGTGAGCAACTGAGGCCAAAAGTTTACCCTTTTGCTTCGGTTGGTGACAAACTGAGGCCAAAAGTCTACCCTTTTACCTCGGCTGGTGAGAAAATGAGGCAAAAAATCCACCCTTTTACAGGCCATATACCACGGTTGTCACTCAAAGTTGTTGCCCATTCCTAGCTGGAGATGGGCTGGGGTAGACACGATCCGCGTCCAGAGGGTCATAAATAATATGCAAACACTTATAATACATGGAATACAAGTAATTAAAATTAAACGATCCAAACTATTTATGAAATTTCAGGTGTATCATCAACCAAAAATTAAGCTTATTCTATTATCCAACTATTATATTGGTGGACATTTATTGGACAGTTAAGAATTTAAAATATCCAAGGGCCCTGTTTCAACAAATAAGTGCCCAAGAATCTGTGGCCAGGATTGTTCAAACTCGACTGTGACCTAGTGTTACTGATTTCTATAGTGTAGATAGTTTGATTTGCGTTAATGTATGCTCAGTATACAGTTTCTAAGTGCATGCGTATCAAGCGTCGTATGCAACCGGAGCATAAAATAAAACTCCCCTGTATAAAATTCCTCTATTCATTTTCTCACTCTCTCAAACTTTCGCACCCAGAAGATGAAGTCTTCTACTGTCCAAACACCTCAAAAAGCTACCATCCGTCGATCGAAGGAGAAATCCCACAAGGTGCGTTTGAAATCTCTCTCTCTCTCTCTCTCTCTCTCTCTCTCATTTCCCTTTCCCTTTCGCAGATCATCGCAAAATCCCTAAATCCAGCTTTCTTAGCTGCATCTGAAGCCGATCCGATCGATTCTTCGTTCATCTCAGCAATCACAGAAGGAAATCAAGAAGCTGATCTCTCTAAAGTATGTTTCAGATCCCAATTCTCCGAAATCTGTGTTAAAATCCATGCAATCTCTCACGTTTGTATGTCCCGTCTGCAAAGCGGTCCAAAACCCTCGTTTTCATCTCCGTCGGACGCATTTGACCCCACCGATGCATTAGAATCCTTCTCTACACCGTCGATTACTGATGGGAATCAAGGATCTGGCGGATCAGAGGTTTTCAAGACGGAGAATGTGTACATTCAGGTGGCCGTCGATTTACTGCTCGCCGCTCGTTTCCAGGTCCTGAATTCTCCCAATGTTGATCTCCAATGGAAGAAGCTTCTGGATTTCCTGATCAAGAGCACAATCGAGCTGTTGGATTGGCTACCAGAAGAGCAGGACAGGTTTTACGGGCTTCTCCAAGAGAAGGTATGGATCGGATTACTCCGTGTTTTCATGTGGATCATTTCGGTGTCAGTCATCATGGATCGAGATGCCCGAACTGGGACGGGATTTCCTGGCATGCAGCCTTCTACATGACAGTTTCTAGGGATGGCACGTGCGTTGCATGTGAGACGAAGGCCGAAATGAGATGACAAAGCGGTAAAAAAAAAAAAAAACAAAAAAAAAACAGACAATTGATACACATTACCTCTCCTTTTTTTTTAAAGCTCGAAATTCAAGGTACTGAAATTGGACGGATCTAGTGGATGAACTTACTTGTTCAGGCAAGTATCTATTTTCTCTTATACCTTATGAAAACCTCAGAGAATTAAATGATTGTAATTATATGGAGATTGATTGAAACTGAAACTCCTGTTCTTAATTATGTTGTAGGCAAACTATGAGATTACTAGTGCAAGAAACTAGGTGATCGTTGTCAAACAAATATGAGTTTTCCACTTGCTATCCTAAACATGACCCCTAATAATGGAATCCATGCCTCAACATGGAAAAAATCATTACCTTTCTTTTCTTTTCCCTTGGAGTACATGTATCCAGACAAGTATCCAAGTTATGAAGCACTCCATCTACATATCTATGCACCGAAATACAAGGCCTCAACCATTAATTTGTCATGCCCTACTGATTGGAACAACTTTGCCACCAATTGGAAGGCTTCTGTCAATTGAATGTTGACCATTGGACATAGTTAAAATCAGTTTGGTACTCCTGTATTTGTATTTTTTACTCTCTTTTTTTGTCAATTTGTCATGCCCTACTGATTGTGCAATCTCCTATCTCTGAACTTTGTTTTGATCAAAACAGCAGTACTGAACAATCTGCTGTTTGTGCAAGACTCTGTTCTTTTTCGATATGGTAGCTATAGTTGGTGCAATAAATGACCTGATGAGATACTTGCGCAAAAGCTTCCTGTGCTCCATTGAATTACCTGATGGGAAATGCCGTTTCTTGGCCTGATGCTCTCCTTCACGATTGAATCAGTTATCTCCTCTGGCTGTTAATGTATTAGGAATTTGTGAGCAAAATAGCTAGAATTTTCCATATTGCTATTTTTTATTTTTTGGTCTGAGAATTCAAGTTTTATTAAATAGCTGATTATTCATTAATTCTATACTGGGTATATGCTTCATTAATTTTCCTTCAGTGTGGTCATGTTTTAATTGAAGTTCCTTTCAGATTTGCATGGCTTGAGTTGGTGAGCCACCGAAGTTTCATGCCACAATTACTCATGTCCAACTCTCACGAGGGTTGGCCTTTCATCCATCGCTTGCTCATAGACTTGTTCAAATTCATGGAGCCATACCTGAGGAATGATGAACTAGGAGAAATGGTCTGTTCTTGTTGCCATATTCAGATGATTGGTTCGCAAGAAATTGAGTTTCTTGGGGTGGCATTTTGACATTTTATCTCTATTTGCCCATGTGCAGGTTCGCTTTCTATACAAAGGAACTCTAAGGGTCCTGCTGTTACTGCTTCATGATTTTCCAGAGTTCCTTTGTGGTTATTATTTCAGCTTCTGCAATGTGATCCCTCCGAGTTGCATTCAAATGCGAAACATTATTCTCTGTGCTTTTCCCCACAATATGGAGCTGCCCTATCCTTTAACTCCCAACTTAAAGGTGGTTGTGTCATGGTTTCGTTAGCAGCATCATCGTTTATTAATCCCTGACTAAACAACTAACCCCTTTTCTTTTAACACATGCAGGTTGATTTGGTCCCTGAATCCAGCCAGTCACCATGCATCCTCTCTGAGGTTGATGGTGCTATCAAAGCAATGCAAATTAAGACTAAAATTGATGAGTATCTCAAGGTACCTGGATTCTAGAGTCCCAGTCGTGATTCAAAATACTATACTAAGAACTGGTTATTGTTTTATTTACAAAACAAACGAGGCTTTTCTGTTATAAAATTGTACAGGCTAACTATCATCATAGCTTTGGGCATTGTTACCTTTCTATTGTCCTTCAGTTTCACTTAGTTTGGTGAGTTGGGTAGCTGGGTCTTTGGACTAGTGATGCAGTACACTCATTGTGTTAATCATCTGGTTTTTCTGTGTTCTACTCACCTTGTGTGCTGTTTCCTTATTTTGTTGCAGTCATGGAAAAAGGGATCTCCACTTTTAGCGGAGCTAAACCAGAGTCTGCTGCTTCCCCAAAGCGAGGCTGCACTGGCTGGGACTCGGTACAATGTACCCCTGATCAACTCCCTCGTGCTTTACTTAAGCATGCAGGTAACCCTTTCTTTGCACTATCTCTAGCTCTGGGTCCACTAAGTTCTTCAAGAATGTGAAAGAGGACAAATTTTAAAACTCTTTTATGTTCAGAATGGCTAGTAGGAGAAAAAATACCCTAATATTCTGGAATTGAACAAAAGCTTCTGAAATAATGAAACAGCTTATAATTTCTTCCCAAAAGGACACTATTAAACCTTTTAAATTAGTCAGCTGTATCAGATGCACCTCCAAGATTGAACTTTTGAGTATTGTTTTGCGAGGCAGGAGGCATGCATTAAAAGGTGATGCGAATGGCCTTCAATATCTGCCAATTATCACCAATTATAATGCTGTTGCTAGATCTGGGTTATAGTTTGTTCATTAGTGCAAGATAGAAGTTATAAGGGAAGTTCCTAGAAAGAAGTGCCATGATCCTTTTGGTAAAATCGGCTTTCCTTTGTTACATGAAGTCCTGCATAAAAAGATTTTTTTGCATCTGTACTTGACTCTTCATCAGCCAGTAAGGTTTAAATATTAAAGGATATGTTTCTTCTTCATATAGTGCAAACACTGAAGGATGCGTTTTCTGCATTTGACAAAAGAACTGGTTGATTTTTTACTGGATTTTTAACACCATTGAAAATGGAACCTCTACTTGGACGCTTATTTCTCGGGGAATTGCAGGCTATCTACACCACTCTCGTGGATGACTTTTCAGTCAGTCCTATCATGGACATTTTCCAGGTTATGATAACAGATTTGGATCCAGAAGGGCGCTACCTTTTCCTAAATTCAGTTGCCAACCAATTACGCTACCCAAGCAGCCATACCTTCTACTTCTCCTTGGTCCTTCTCTATTTGTTTTCAAAAGCAAGCCAGGTGAGGACTTGCTCTGTTCATAATTCAACTTATGTTCAGTTAAATTCAGTAGGAAGGATGTAGAATACTTTGTTCGCTATTGTTATGCAAACTGCAGGAGCTGTCATCATGTTTCATAATTAACAAAATTGGCCGAAGTAAATGTCATTTTTAGTATTATTATCAGTTTGCTATTTCGATTGGGAAATGATATCCGCATTTTTTAAAAATGCATGCACCTTTTCTTCTACCTTTCGCACATTTGTTCTGTTCAGATTCCAAAGTTAGAAATAGTGGGTGGAGATTCACATTTGTTCTGTTCAGATTCCAAAGTTAGAAATAGTGGGTGGAGATTTTAAAAAAATAAATCATGGAGTGAGTTACATGCTATAGAGTCATCCAAAGGGGTACCCTTCATAATTTGGGGTGGTTGTTTCCTTCTGATGTGTTAGTATTTTATGGACAACATTATTTGGGGGTGGTTGTCTCCATCCGATGTGTTAGTATTTTATGGACTTTCCTTGTGATTGCAGGATGTCATTCAGGAGCAAATAATGAGGGTGTTGTTAGAGCGTCTCATTGTCAAGCAACCTCATCCATGGGTCTTGCTGGCCACCTTTATTAAGCTCGTTAAGGTAACCATTTGGTAGAGTAGCTACATAGAATCCGACCATTGATTTTCTGTCGTTCTGTGCCTTTTTTTCTCTTTTGTCCAACTAATCATCATTCTCTCTCATTCTCTAGCAATATGGGTGATATTTCTGTAAATTGAATGGTTGCCTGCTCCCTGCAAAATCCACAGAATGACTTCTGGAACCGGCCATTCATTCGGCATGAGCGTAAGATTGTTGATGAACTGTTTGAATTACTGGCAAGACCCTATGGCAGCATGATGACTATGGATGGTGGGATGGTCCCAGGTGGGGTTTCTGATAATGCTCATTGAAATCTTCTTGGAAACATTGAAAACCAATCGGATCTTACATTCATGGTGTACTGTAGTTAGTTTCTATGGGTCTTTTCAGGGGCCAGGCATCAGGAGCTCTGTATTATAGGTAAATGAAATTCTCATAATAGAAAGTCATATTGTGACTGTTTATTCTGGCAGCAGCAGTTTTATATGTGCCTTTTTCATTGGGTCAATGCCAGGAAATTAAAAAATTAAGAACAAGAACTAAAGAATAAAATTTAAACAGAGCAGAGTGACGATTTTTCCCACAAATAACGCATCTATGGTGGGGTGAATCAGGGGCTATCTCCTAGCTGGTGTTAGGCCCATGATGTGCCATGTTTTTGAAACTGGTAAAACAGTTACGTGGTGGCCTACCACTTAGGCCAGCTTATCAACTAGAGATACCTCGTAAATGGCTTAGGACTGACGTTCAGATTTGCCCAGGATTGCCTTGGCAGGGCCTATCTCTGCTTTGAAACTAAACATTACATTGAACAATTAGATCAACTCACTTTTTTGGGTGACTACCAGATAGGGCCTTGAGTATAAAATAAACATGCAAGTCTAATTGTTATGAATCACTCCTCTGACATGGTGGTGTATTGGTTTCTCTGTTGCAGGTGATGTAACATCGATGGACGCCTACTTGATAAAGTTCTTCCCAGTCGTCTATCGAAAGACCAAAGATCTTGGTTTGGACAGCCATTACTGCAAATACGACAACCACGGCCTTCAGCTATTGATCACATCATCGTTGTATCTGGCTGGCTTGATTTCGTCCTTCTTCGCATCCTACACCACAAGAAACCTCGGTCGGAGGCTGACCATGCTCATTGCAGGGATTTTCTTCATCATTGGCGTGGTGCTAAATGCAACTGCCCAGAATCTTGCTATGCTCATTATAGGAAGGATCTTCCTGGGGTGTGGAGTCGGCTTCGCTAATCAGGTCTTTTTCTAGTTTCACTTCCGATTCCTCAGGCATGACCATTTTTATCCCCTTTTGTAACCATGACATATGTAGATTCCCATTAAAATGGCATTCACCTTATTTTGCCAGCAGTGTCATTACTAAGATCAAGATTCACGGATTTTTGGTGCAACATAATATCTATAAGTCTGATAATTAATTGTTGAATACATGCCGATATTTCATTGGCAGTTTCAAGTTATTTTTTAAAAATCTTTTTCTTTTCTTTTGTTTTTGTTGATTGGCAGGTAAGCAAGGTTCAAATTTGAGACCTCAATGTTGAAATGCACTCTGTCTACCATTGATCTACTGGCTCAAATTCTTGCGGTTTTGCTACCATCTATTTTTTATTTTCCTTTTTTATTTTCTTGCTTGTAAGATCTTTTTTCTGATTGTTGTGGATGCTTATATTCCTTCTTGTGGCAGGTTTAGCTGCACAGTATCGTTCCTTGGTAGTTAGCTAATTTGAATCTGCAACAACAAGTTGCTAGAAATAGCAGCTATGTTGATGTTGAATTCATCGATCCTGTGATTATGGCCGTTGGCAGAGGAAAGCTTCCACTGCCGATGACGCACCAGATCTCTCCCAACTACAGCTCCATCATGTTGGCTAATTTCTCGGAGATGGACCAGAGGCTTCGGTTGTTGCAGTCAAGATCTAGCAATCTGAATTAGAATCCAGTGATGACGGTTGATCAAAGCTTCAGTTGTTGAATTCTTTTTTTTTCCCAGATTTCTATTCCAAATAGAAACTAAAATTTCAATTTGAAAAGTTGGTGTGATTCTCATGTTTTTCTCCATGAATTGTTACCTTATGAGAACAAAAATGCAAGCCATTTGATCAATGGCCACTGAATATGCCTAGGTTTATGAATGGGTTAAAATAAATGATTTAGGCTTGATTATTAATAAATGATGTTAGAAATTGATTTTAGCCTCAATTGATGTCAACAAAGGTTAAATCTATCTTTAGTCTTAGTTTTGCCTTAGTTACCTAAACTGAGACTACAACTCCCGTGGCTAAAGGTTTTAGCCTCGGTTGTTGAGAACCGAGGTTAAAAATAGATTTAGCTTCGGTTGAAGGCAATTGAGGTTAAAATTTGGATTTACTCTCAGTTGAAAATAATGGAGGCTAAAATTTTGATTTGGCCTCATTTCGAGAAAATTGAAGCTAAAAAGGTTTTTAGCCTCACTTGAAGAACCGAGGCTATAAAAGTCAATTTAGCCTCAGTTGCTAAAATTGAGGCTAAAGCCTTTAGCCACTGAGGTTTCAACCCCGGTTTGGATAACCGAGGCAAAACTGAGGCTAGAGGCTTTAGCCTTAGTTTTTAACCTATTTAGCCACAGTTTTGAACCGAGGCTAAAGCCCTTTTTTCTTGTAGTGAAGGGAAGCAACCAACCCCTCTCACTCTCCCTTTGATTTTCTTCTTCTTCTTCCTCTGTTCCCTCTCTCCCACTGACTTCTTCCCCTTGATCCCACCTGCTGGAAGTCCAGTAACGACACCCAGAAAATTAGGCCCAACCTGGACCGAAACTGGGCCTGGTTCGGCCCAGAAGAAATAAATCCCACCATGGCTGGCCCACTATGTGATTTCAAGGTGTTGGGCCATACGTGGTTCAAAGACTGGGCCTAGCGCCAGTGTGATGCGGCCCACTGAGACCTGCATCAGGCGGGGCCACTATGCTACGAGGTGCGTCCCACTGAGATTTCTCAGTCGAGGCCCAACTGAGCTGGGTTGGTGCAGCCGCACCACCCATACTTTCTCTCTCTGTCAACTTCTGCTGACCCTGAAGGTCCAGCAGCACCGTCGGGACTTAGGCGACGTTCACGCAGGTGGTGTCGGGGTAGCAACTCAGGCCGAGTCGCCCCACTGACGTAGCAGCACCCAAGGAAGAAACCGGCGTCCCTGCTTTGATCGGGTCTCCCACTGCAGCAACCCAGATGATTGCTCGTGATTTGATAAGGCCTGGAAGGCCCACCTGATGAACATTTCAGCAGCTCCACAACTCGACCGGTGGTCGTTTCTTGGCGAAGAAGAAGACATGGCTGATAATGGCATCTTTGAGGATGACGCTCCTTCCTCCAATCCGTTCCTTTCAGGCAGTCCCTACGGACCCTAGGAAGCTTAGAGAAGAGAAGGAATGAAGCCCCAGTGTCATTTGACCAGTGGGTTCGAACTTAGATGAAAATGGTCGGTTTCCTTTGTGTTGGCGCAAGAACAGGAGATAGGGCGTTTTCTCTCCCTTCTTATAGGGATCCCAACGCCCTTAAGGCCGTTGGATGCGTATGAAAGGCTGAGATTTAATCCCAGCATCTGGTTTCCATGAAACAGCAATACCAGGGTTGTTTTGCTGTCGGTTTTTCACCGAAACCCTAGCTCACGTGAGCAATCAACGGATGGCTGGGATCCGTCTGATAATGGAGGGCTGAGATTGGAGGATCTCTCCTTCACGCGGATCGCCAAGCTGGCGTATAGACAGGTTTCCTCTTTTGGAAATACGTGTTCGTGGGACCGGGTTACACTAAAAATTGTGTGGACGCACACATGTTTCAGGGAACAAAACTGGACAGGGTTTGTTCGGACACAGGCCTTCTATCAGATGGTCGGTTCGGATCTTGTACGTGAGGTACGATGGTGGGCCATGGTTGGACGAAAACGGACACTGTCCGTCCGTCATTTGGAATTCAAATGGGGAAAGGAGGGAAAATCCCTACCTCTTTTGGCATCTCAGAGTTAGACGTAGTTTGACCCATTTTTACTGTCTAGTGCACCACGGGTGCACGTACCCTACGTGCACAGGCACTATAGTGTGGGTCCACATGACAGTTTGTCCTCATTTGCTTCTAGGAATCTATGTGGGGCCCTTGGCCAGTTATTAGGCTAGTCTAAAGCCTAAGCAGGGCCTACGACTTGATTTGGAGTTATCTTAGTGGATTTCCGTCAATCTGACGGTCAGATCACCCCGAAGTCGAACGTAAACGGTAAAAAGGGTCCAACGGCTGTTTGTATGACCTTTGCAACTATTTGCTAACTAGATATTAACATTAATGCTAATGTTATTATTATTACTTTAGTACAAACTATATATCATTATTTATTTCCCTTTATTTCTATCCTTATTATTATTATTATTATTATTATATTACTATTATTATTTCCTAAGTTGTTTATCATGGCTTGCATCTTGATCAATGCCATTTATAGGGCTTGGTAAGAAAGATTTAAATTTGTAAGTGAGCCATGTTTTCCAAATGCATAGGCTATTTTACGATCTATGAAGGTCTGATGGTCAGATCGTTACCACACACGATCAGTGATGATTCCTAGGTTACCAAGTGGCCTAATCATAATGATCAAGTGATGTACATCCATGGGAGTTTTTAAAGTTAGACTAACGATGGATCTGTTGATCTAGACCTTAGGACGTAGGACGGATGGTTTGATTGGCTTTCTCTATGAACGAAGGCAGCCCTAACATGTGGATTTGTTGGCCCATGTTCTGAAGATATGATGGATTAATTTGAAAATCAATCAGATGGATGGCTTGTTGTACGGATGAATGTTGTACAAGATGGTTCAGATGAATAGATCGAGAATCACTGTGTGACTAAGTTACTTGTGTTCCCACACACGTGCCAGTTAAATCGGATTTCCATGGCGACACCCGAGCACTGAAAGTACGGGGTGTTACACTCTGTCATAGTACATGTAATGCCGCAACATATGTAATTGTGACAAATTTTGTCAAATGAAATGCATGAAGCTCCTTTTGTTTGGAAATGTGTAGAATGTTTGGAAAAAGTTGATGATGTTATCCTAATCTTATAAATGTTGTGCCTTATGTTGTATATAGGGATTGCCTCCTAAAACTACTCGGAACATGACACGTCTCCCACTTGGCCGGTGGTTAACGGGGCCCCTCTCCCGAGTGATAGCCAAATGGACCCTAGTTTGGGTCCAAGTAGCGAGACAATGCCGGATTCACAACTGGCCACTGGCCCCACAAATGGGCCAACGCCAAGTGCACCACCGGTTCTAGGTCAGAACCACACATCTTCTTCGACGCCACACATGCCTCAGGCAGTCTCTCCCCTGATTGGTTGGAGCATATGATGCTCTTAATGCAACAACAACAACATGTTCTGGCAACTATAACGGGGGCCATCGCACAAAACATGAATGTGGGCCCGCCGATGCCACACGTACAGGCTACTGGGACTATGATTGCAAGTGGCATGTTTGAGCATTTTTAGTGCCTCCGTCCTCCCACTTTTACGGGTACTCATAGACCTGAGGAGGCCGAATATTGGTTGGATAGAATATCCATGATGCTAAGGCCATTACACTGTACCGAAGCGGAACAGGTCGAGCTAGTCACATACATGTTTGAGAAGGAAGCTAGCCTATGGTGGGATAGTGTCCTTCGAACCGTTTCCTCAGAATTTGTGTGGACGTGGGATGAGTTCGAGGTACGCTTCCACGAGAAATACTTCCTCCTTACTTACCGTAATGAAAAAGAGGGTGAATTCCTCCGCCTCAGATAGGGGGAATGACAGTGGCAGAATATGAGAACCGTTTCACAGAGCTAGCTAAATATGCTCCTTTGATTTTGGCAAATGAGTCGATGAGAATGCGGCAATTTTCAGAAGGGTTGCGGGCTGACATCCACACTAAGATGTGTTGTGCTAGCATCCCCAACTATGCTGAACTAGTGAACATGTCCCTGCGAGCTGAGCAGGATGGTGAACAGGTGTCCCGAACACGCATGCAAATGGGCCCGAGGCCTAGGCCTGAATTGCAGAACCGGTTGTTTCTCGGCAAGAGGCCGCATATAAACTCGCCTCCAAGACCTATGGCTCTGCCTGCTCCACAGAGGTGATCCGACCTTTGGTGTACTTATTGTAACAAAGCAGAACATACTGACCCCTTCTGCTTTACCAAGATGAAGGATAATAGCTATACGTCGCCTCAGAGGGTTAACCGCCAGCCACTGCATGCTATTTCGGCTCCACCTCTACGATCTATAGCACTGGCACAACCATACAACCGACCTCCTGTATCTCGAAATAGGCCACCTCAACAACCTATTATAGCGCCGCCTAACCGCCCGCAACAAGCTCGCATACATACACTCGCCACCGAAGCATCTGAATCAGCGGTTGTAGTACCGCTAGCCTTTGAAGTCACTGCCCACATCCAAGGTACACTAGTATTTCTATTAGTGGACACCGGGTCCACTATTTCAATGGTAGGATCAAGCGATTAGGGTTGGACACTACCCCTATGGTTGGGGTGAGAGTCATCGCCGCTACAGGAACCATCAAAGATGCCACTAAGCTTTGTAAGAGTTGCCTGATAAACTTAGGGAGCAGAGTGGTGTGCATTGACCTGATTGTAACCAAGATATATCTTTACGAAGTCATCCTCATCATGGATTGGCTCACTGAAATGAAGACAGATATTGACTATGAAACTAGATTGGTGACAACCCATGGACCCGAGGGCACGGCCTTTACCTTCCCAGTTAAGGTCAGTTGTTCCTACCGCATTCATTGTTACACTTTCCTATTGGAAAATTGTGATGGTCTGTCACTTGGAGAGACGCCAGTGGTCTAAGATTTCATAGACGTATTCCGAACGATCCCTAGACTACCTCAGAGCGAGATCGACTTTACCATCGACCTTGTGCTAGGTGAGACACCTATCTCTTTACCGATGTACCGCATGCCTCCATCTGAAATGGAAGAATTGAGGAAGCAGATTGATGATTTATTAGATTCAGGTTTTATATGGCCGAGCATATCTCCTTGGGGAGCACCTGTGTTGTTTGTGAAAAAGAAGGATGGATCGCTGCAGTTGTGTATAGATTATCGTAGGCTAAATCACGCCACGGTAAAGAATAAGTATCCTCTGCCCAGGATAGATGACCTGTTCAACCAATTGAAGGAGGCTCAGTATTTTTCTAAGATAGACTTACAGTCAGGGTATCATCAGTTGTGCGTCAGGAATGAAGACGTGTAGAAAACAACTTTCAAGTCCAGCTTCGAGCACTACAAGTTCCTCGTGATGCCGTTTGGACTTATAAATGCACCGGCCGTATTCATGGGTCTCATGAACCGGGTATTTCGATCGTATCTTTACCAATTCATCATCATATTCATAGATGACATTTTAATATACTTAAAGAATCAGAAAGATCATGAAGAACACCTGCGAGCAGTCCTTGATACCCTTAGGCAGAATCAATTGTTTGCACAGTACCGAAAATGCGACTTCTGGAAGGAAGAAGTCAAGTCCTTAAGACACATGATTTTCAAAGAAGGAATTGTCATGGACCTTGCCAAGGTGACCACGGTACAGGACTGGGAGCAGCTCAGCTCGGTTACAGAAGTGAGGAGTTTCCTTGGACTTGCTGGCTATTATCGCCGATTCATTAAAGATTTCTCCGAGAT
This sequence comes from Magnolia sinica, assembly GCF_029962835.1. Lineage (NCBI taxonomy): Eukaryota > Viridiplantae > Streptophyta > Magnoliopsida > Magnoliales > Magnoliaceae > Magnolia > Magnolia sinica. The sequence goes on from NC_080583.1 coordinate 35,304,498, forward strand.
AGCCTGACTGTTGTCTCAACTTACTCATAAAGATCGTAAGTTTGCTTGGAATGAGAAAGTAGAGGTAGCTTTTAAGGAATTAAAGGACAAGTTGACGTCTGTTCCCGTTCTAGTACTACTAGAGCAAGGGTTTAAATATACTATTTACACCAACGCCTCTCACGTCGGTTTGGGTTGTGTACTTATGCAGAAGGATAGGGTGATCGCCTATGCTTCATAATAACTGAGGAAAATGAAGAAAATTACCCCACTCACGACCTGGAGTTGGCAGCAGTCATTTTTGTATTAAAGCTTTGGAGACATTACCTCTACAAAGAGGAGTTCAAGCTCTTTTGCAGCTACAAGAGCCTCAAGTACATCTTTACACAGAGGGACCTAAATATGAGGCAACAACGTTGGATGGAGACTTTGAAGGACTTCAAGTTTGAAGTCTCCTACCATCCTAGCAAGGCTAACCTTGTGGCCGATGCGTTGAGCCGTAAGAAAACTATAGAATTTGCAGTCCCATTGATGGTAGGAGAGTGGAATATGGTGGAGTTCGTGCGAGATTTCGAACAGAGGCTGACAGTAGATGAGCCATTCGAGAGCGTTGCACACATCCACGTACAACCACTTATTGATGACCGAATCATTTTGGCTCAGAAAGAAGATGAGCTATTGGTGAAGATGAGAGAGCGTGTAAGTGACAGTGAAGAATCAGAATGGAGGATTGGCTTAGATGGAGGTATGAGGTATGGTGGCCGCCTATGCATCCCGAACCTTCACGACTTGAGGAGAGAAGTTCTAGAGGCTGCACATAGTTCAAAATTGGCAATGCATCTGGGTAGTACGAAAATGTATCAGGATGTGAAGTGTTCATACGGGTGGGACAACATGAAGGCCCAAATAGCAGACTTTGTATCCCGATGCCTCGAGCACCGCCAATCCCCTGGTTTACTTCTGCCCATGCTCATAGCTGAGTGGAAGTGAGATTTCATATCTATGGATTTCATTTTCAGGTTACCAAAAATGAGAAAGGGGCATGACTCCATTTGGGTGATGGTGGACCGGTTGACGAAATCGATCCATTTCCTCTCGATTAGAGTTTTTACTTCGATAGATAACCTAGCCAAGCTGTACATTAAGGAGATAGTATGACTGCATGGGGTTCCTCTAGAGACTGTGTCGGACCGAAACACATGATTCACGTCTATTTTCTGGACTCGAATACAAGAGGCGATGGGGGTGAAGCTGAAATTCAATACCATGTTCCACCCTCAGACCGATGGGCAGACAAAGCGGGTGAATCAAATACTCGAGTACATGTTACGAGCATGCGTACTTAACTTCAAGGACTAGTGGGATGACTGTCTCCCTTATGCCGAGTTTGCTTATAACAACAACTTCCAAGCAAGCATTGGCATGGCTCCTTACGAAGCCTTGTATGAACACCCATGTCGAGCTCCGCATTGTTGGACGGAAGTTGGCGAGAAGAGCTTGATTGACCCAGACATGGTTCAGGCAACCTCAAAGAAGATCAATATTATTAGGCGTCGACTCCTTATGACCCAGAGTAGGTAGAAGAGCTACACTAATACGAGATGAAGACAACTAGAATTCGAAGTTGGGGACCATGTATTCCTTAAAGTTTTTTCAATGAAAAGAGTACTTCATTTTGGCAAGAAAGGAAAACTCACGCCGAGGTTCATTGGGCCATTCCAAATTTTAGACTGAGTGAGTGTAGTAGCGTACCGTCTCGCCTTACCCACGCCACTCCCAGGCGTGCACAACGTATTTCATGTATCGATGCTGAAGAAATATGTTCCTGACCTTACCCATATTATCAAGTGGGAGCAAGTGCAGCTAAGAGAAGATGCTACTTATGTATTGTGGCCCATGCATGTTCTAGATAGGAAAGACCAAGTGTTGCGCAGCAAGGTCATCCCACTCATGAAAGTGTTATGGACACACCACACCGAGGAGGAGGCTACTTGGGAAACGAAAGCTAAAGTCCATAAGAACTACCCACAAATCCCCAAGGATTATGAAAAGGTACTAATTTTAGGGATGAAATTTTTCTTTAAGGGGGGTAGAATGTAACGCCTCAGAAAAATCCATACAAAGATTCGAGTACCACCTCAGGCAGAACTACCCAAGGACCGCGTCCAGTTATATATAACTTAGATGGAATTTAGTTAAGTACTAAATAATCAGTGGATTAAGCTTGGGCCACCATTTTCATAAATGAGAAGGACTAAAGGCATTAGTACCATTGACCTAATGTCATCTTAAGACCTAAGAGAAATCCTAAGAGCCTGTTGCTCTCGAGAGTACATTGAAACCCCATATCAGACCTAGACCGCACGTTGAGGCTCCAATGACCATGAAACTATAGGACTATGTCCTTCTTGCTGGGCTTGACAATCATCGTGAGAATCAGGCCCAGATAGTGTCTAGAAACGTACAACTTGAGCCATGAGTGAAGTGTGTGAGAACCACGAATACCTTTAGAAAATGAACCAAAACTTAAGTGAATTGGGTCGTTCGCTCTCATGCGAAATTGAGGATTTTGGACCATTAGTTTCTGACCAAACTTCACTCATGGGGAAAGAAAATTTCCCTTCAGATATCTGTATAACTGTGGCCCCGATTGAGTACATGCGACCGTTGATCTGACACAGGCTCTCCTCAGTTGATTGGCTTATTCGATCGCACCGAAATCGTGTCCTAGCATGGATCCATTGTCAGGGAACGTACCCTATGATATAAATGGGTCGTGGGCCTCCTTATGAGCCTTGTTCGTCAGAAACAGCCGCCCAAAGGGTATAAACTATGTATAAAGTGGCCCTTAGGCCAATTGCATCACTTCTGGGCTTATAAATAGCCCTTATTTCTCAGCCTCACTCCCATATACGAATTTCATAAAAACCCTAAGGGAGAGAGAGGAGAAAAAAAGAGAAAAGAGGAAAGGGAAAAGAGAGATTTTGGGAGATCGCTGTAGGAATCCTCTCCCACGAATCCACGCACCAAATCTCCGCCCCATTGCACTACCCAACCTTTTTCGACCATGATTTTGGGTAAGAAATCCTAACCCTAATATCGTTGTAGAGATCCAGGATAGTTATTCATCAACCTAGCTAACCTGTTTCGTCATTTAGGTGCCCAACGTTCCATTTTCAGAAATGTAGAGTTTGGACCGAGTCTGAATCGAGTATTTTGATGAAAGGTGCTGACTATAAATGCTTAGGTTGTGGTTATCAATGATTTCATGTCAACTAATGATTTATGTCTGACTTGATTGTTACCATATTGTCTTAGATACGTCGATTTCTATATGAAATGTACCTATGAACTGTGATGAGTAAAAGATGCATTCTATGTGTTTGTTGAAATGTTTGAATGAACATTTGAAAATGATTTGTTCTTACCATGATTACTGAGTAAAAGATACATTCTATGTGTTTGTTGAAATGTTTAAATGAACATTTGAAAATGATTTGTGCTTACCATGATTACTGATCTAGGATTCATCATTGTCATATGCATGTTGATCTTTCTGTATAAGGAATTGATAAAACATATGTTATAACTAACCTAGTCTATGTGTTTGATGAATTGTCTGAATGAGAAATTGTTGATGATTTGTATTTACTATGAGTATTAAGATAGGATTCTTTATTGCAATATGCATATGTATAATTTCCTTTATGTAATCATATTTTCCTCTATGTAATTAATTGATCAAATGCAAGTGTTTGGTAATATGATCAATGTGTTTGATGAAATGCCCAAGTGAGGAATGCACTTGGATTGTTTGTTAAATGCTGAAATCAATATCGCATGTGTTTGTTAGCTGCATATGAGTAGGATTGAGGCTACAATGTAGCCCAGGAAATCGGTAGCAGTCCCTGTTCGGGTGGCCGAATTCTGTCACGCCCCAAACTCAGAAACCGGGCTCACAAAATTCCCGATCGCCGAATCCGGCGCTGACAGCCTCCGTAGAACCCCATTCTCGACTCCCAGTGCCCATTCGCCAGGTTCCGATCCTGGGATGCTACAAGGAGGATTTTGTACATCAGTTTGATTCGTAACAAGCATAACCAAAGGCATAACCCACAAACAACAACCAAAAACTCCATCACATTTCCACTATAATCAAAAACTTTACAAGTACAATGAGCATAAGGGAAATACAATGATGATAGACAAAAAAAAAACTCCTAAAGATCAGCCACGCGTCCAAGCCTCAGCGCTGCTGCGATCTAACGTCACCTGCACGCAACGGTCGTGCATAAGCTTATAGAAAGCTTAGAGGGTGGTGAAAGTGTATGCTCAAGGTGATAATGTAGTTATGCAGTATCAGAGTAATGCGGAACATGCTGATGAATGCTAAGAATCCCACAAGCCGTACCAAGGCCATGCGGTGCAAAGAATGATGTCGGCCATACCAAGGCCATGCAATGCGAAATGCAAGTCAAGCATACAAATCCTCATCTAAGTCCACATGTCAATACGGCTCAAATCTGGAATATCACCGGGGTCTAGTACACTCCAAGCCAGATTGCCGCCCCATCGCGCGCAATAAGGTGAGTGGAAAAGACCTCACTATCCGCCTGCCAATATCGGGCTCGGCTCGTCAATAGCGGACCCATTCCTCGAGCTGGTCAGACTCAGCCTAGCATTGCCCCCTACTCTCGGGCGGGTAAGGCCGCACCCCCTTCCAACCGACCACGACACAGTGGAAAGCGCAACCGTCTGGTAATCGGCACTCAGCGCTCATGCATCCACTCGGTCTAGACGTTGGAGCAACCTCCTGGTACCATAAGGGTTTAGGGACTTTCACCCAGGGATATCTATCGCACCCCATGTAGAACAGTATTTTCGGTATCCAATCTGTCAACCATGATATGCATGTGGAGGCTACGACCCTGATGTCGCTAGGGCATATAGTAACCATGTCACACAATGCAAATGCATGAATCACACTATCCAAATCATGCAACAATCCTGCGCGTATCGTGCGGTCATGTAGGGCAACACCCCGTACATAAACAGTTCGCCCAAAGGCATATGCTATGATCAGTCATTTCTCATATCAAGCATACGTATGATGCATATGCTCATGAATCATGGAATTAAACATGTTATATAGGATGGATGACATGCATAACGAAGGTGGGCCTAGACGACCTACACATAACATGCATGGGCCCAACAATGGGCCCTAGGGAAAGGCATAATGCGGACATTTAACCAACATTATACTTGCAATGTGGACGCCAAACCAACATTGCTCCCAAGGGGCACGACTGCCACAATTATCATTACATAAATCATATTGGGATTACACATTGCAATGGACCTTAGGTATATCCCATTGGGCCTTCAATATATCAAATGGGTCGTATCATATGGGCCTCATATTCATCAAGTGGACCACGTCAATGGGCCGCACCAATGGGCCTTATGTGCATTGCAATGGGCCATAACCCGTGGGCCTTAGAATGCATCAAATGGGCCTACTCACATGGGCCTTATGTATATCAAATGGGCCTCGCCAATCGGGCCCCCCATATGTACATCAAATGGGCCTAAACCCATAGGCCCCAGAACATTTTTTTTTTAATGGGCCATAACCCATGGGCCCCTAATACATCAATGGGCCTCGGCCCATGAGCCTTACATCTATACCAAGGTGGGCCTCAATTACAGGCTACAAACAAACTAAGGTGGGCCCCCACCAATATTATATTAAACAGGATATAATATATAATATATACATATAATACATATGATATTATATATAATATAATATTATACATATATATATATATACACACACACGCACACACCACACATGCACGCATACACGCACGCATACACCCACCCACGCACGCACGCACACTCACCACAGTGGGCTCCACCGTCCAGGCGGACGGTGGAGATAAAACACTTACATCACTGTGGGCTTCATGTGGGGCCCATCATATTGTTTCTATGCCATCCAACCCGCTGATAAGGTCCCATGGGCCTAGATGAAGGGTGAAAACAAATTTCACCCTGATCCAAAACTTCTGTGGACCCCAAAAAGATTTCAAAGGTAGAGGTCTAATCCCACTGTTTCTTATGGTGTGGGCCACCTGAGTCTTGGATCTAGCTGATTTTTGGGGTGGGCCCACTTCAGGGGGTGGCCCACCCTATGAACGGTTTAGATGGTGTACAAACATCAAGGTGGGGCCCACAGCCACGGCCGTGGGTGGCTGTACGAACGTCCGTCCGCCCGGACGCCGTGCGCAGGCGCTGCCTGCTGCGCTTTCTGACACAGCAGCAACGCTGCTGTGTTGCTTATTTTTTTTTTTTGATTTCTTGTTTTTCAGTGGTTTCCGCAGGAGGTGTCCACATCTAGACAATCTATTCCGTCCAACGGCCTACCATAGCTTCTGACAAGCAAAACAAGCCCAATATTGGGCCTGTTTCGACGTATAAAAGGGTTAGGAAAGGTTTCAATGGTGCAAACCTCCATTTGCCACGGTATGGCCCACCAGGACCTCGGATTGACACCATATTTTGGTTCAACGCCTAACCTAAGGCTTAGAACGAAATGGACGGCGTGGATTTAATACATGCATCAAGATGGAGCCTACTCAAGTGGCCCACCTCATTGACTTGAAACCAAGCTGATTTTTTGCATTTTCCAACAGAAACGTCCAGCGTCCGTGGACGCTGGACTTTGTAAATACATTAGAGGTGGGCCCTGCTTAGGTGGGCCACCTCATTGAGTATGGTGTGGATACTAAGCGCAAAGTGGGCCCCACTTGTAGATGGCTTGAGTAGGATGTATGCTTCAGGGTGGGATCCATCCAAGTGGGCCACAACCTCATTATTACAAAAATAAAATAAATAGAATAAATAAGATAAAAGGGAGAGAGATAGAGAGTGAGACCGTGTGATGGAGGGACCCCGGCACTATGGGCCCTCCCTTGCACTAAATCATACATCAAGTGGGTCCCATTACATGTGGGGTCTATGGAATCAAAATTCGACGGTGGAGATCCCTTCTCCACTTAAAATAAACGGTCTAGATGACCCTAAGCATGTAAGGAAATAAACATCATGATGGGGTCCATGGAGAATGGCCCCATCATGGAATGATCATGATGATCCAAGTGGGCCATCGGCCACATCATAGGGTCCAAAGCGAGATCCAAACCATCGATCGATTGGCCTCACTTGGCCCATCTAAAAAAAAAATCAAAATCTACCCTATCAAGACACCCACCCCTTGATCTTCTTGCTCCCTTGGCTTCCTTAGCTCCTTGTGCTCCTCTTTGATGGAGGAAGATGAGAAATGGATGGTTGAGATGAGAGATGAAGGGGTGGGAAATGGGCCACACTTGAAACTTGAAAAAAAAATGGGAGAGGGTCTCATACGTATGGAATTGCTTAAGGGAGAGTTGAAATGAGAGAGAGACTTGTAAGGGAGAGAGAGAGAGAGAGAATGATGGGTGATGGAGTGATGGGGGATGGTTTGGGTTGAAAAATTGTAAAAAGGGGGTATGGTTGATGTTGAAAATGGGAAAAGAGGAGTGGTGAGGTGGAAAGAGGGTAGACTTTTGAAAAAGGTGGAGATGGGTTGTTGTACTTGAGGTATGGGATGCTTTAATGGTTGATTGATGGGACTAATTGTAGAGATTCCCTCGAAATCCGCAACGCGCGGTGTTTCTTCGGAATAAACGCTGATCGGCATCTTCTTGCCTGGGTATCGGTTCGGTGCGCAAGTCACGGCATTGGAACCGCGGCGACGACGCGGTCGCTATGATATAACTTTCGGACCAAGCCGACGTCGGTGCGCGGGACCTGGCTTAGGATCGTGCGCAAACACCGAATACGGTGCGAAGGTTGCCGGAATTTGACCGAAAGGACCGCGGAAGCTAACGGAACAGTACGAATTAGGATACGGGTCTTACACATTAAATGCATGGTGTTGATGGTCGAAACGCATCACGGTGGCGCTCGCAACTAGGCAGAACTCAAGAGAGAGAAGAAACATAACATCACTATATAAAATCAGGGATAACATACAACATACAACACAATCAATCATAAAAAAGATGGGGATAACGCTCTCGAATCTCAGCCTCACTTTCCCAAGAAGCCTCCTCAACAGAATGGTGACCCCACTGAACCTTCACCAACGGGATGACCTTAGTCCGGAGGACCTGCTCCTTCCGATCAAGGATACGGACTGGTTGCTCAATATAGGAAGCGTCCCCACGAACCTCTAACGGCTGCCAATCGATAACAGGAACGATGTCTGACCCACACTTCCTCAACATGGAGACATGAAAAACGTTGTGGACGCCAGACAACTGAGATGGCAAGGCAAGCCGATAGGCCACGGCGCCAATGCGCCCAGTGATCTCAAAAGGTCCTATGAATCTCGGGGCAAGCTTGCCCTTCGCTCCAAATCGAACTACGCCCTTCATGGGCGAGACCTTGAGATACACATGGTCCCCTACATCAAACTCCAAGGGACGACGCCGACGATCAGCAAAACTCTTCTGCCGGCTCTGAGCTGTGCGCATCCTCTGCCTGATGATATCAATAGCCTCTGACGTCTCCTGCACAAGCTCGGGACCTAAGAGACGACGCTCTCCAACCTCGGTCCAACAACTCGGTGATCTGCATGGTCTGCCATATAGCGCCTCAAAAGGAGCCATGCCGATGGTCGCCTGATAGCTGTTATTGTATGAAAACTCAGCCAATCGCAGATGCTCGTCCCAGCTACCCCCGAAATCAATTGCGCAGGCCCGAAGCATATCCTCAAGGATCTGGTTGACCCTCTCGGTCTGGCCATCGGTCTGCGGGTGGTACGCGGTGCTGAGCTGCAAATCAGAACCCATCGCTCTTTGAAAGCTCCCCCAAAACTGAGACGTGAACCTCGGGTCTCGGTCAGAAACGATCGAGACTGGAACGCCATGCAGTCTCACGATATCCTCGATGAATAATCTCGCAAGCCGGTCCAAAGGCCAAGTCGCACGTATCGCAATAAAATGTGCCGACTTCGTCAGTCGATCAATGACAACCCAGATGGCGTCATGACCGCGCTGAGTCCTCGGCAAGCCCATAATGAAATCTGTCGACACGTGCTCCCACTTCCACATCGGGACACTCAACGGCTGCAATAGACCAGGGGGTCTCTGATGATCGGCCTTGACACGCTGGCACGTGTCACACTCGGCCACAAAGCTGGCGATCTGGCGCTTCATCCCCGCCCAAAAATACTGTCGCCTCATGTCATGGTACATCTTCGTCGAGCCAGGATGGATAGAAAACCGCGATCGATGTGCCTCGGTCATAAGATCTCGGCGTAGCTCAGGAATATCCGGGACACATAATCGGCCTCTGAAGCGAAGTCCACCATCTGTACCAACCGCCAACTGCTCGACTCTCGATGCCGCCTCGCTCGGTAATCCGTAACGACTGTCGCCGCGAGCCTCGATCACCCTTGCGACAAGAGAGGGTTGAATCGGCAGGCTCGAACTGCACAATATAAGACTGCAAGCCAAACTCAAAGTCGTACTCGCTATATCCTCGAGCATCCGCCACTCCCGAATCATCATATGCGCCACTAGGCCTCGTGCTGACGGCTGAAGGCATCCGCCACCACGTTCGCCTTACCCGGTGGTACCGGAGATCGAAATCATAGTCCTTCAGAGCTCCATCCAACGCCTTTTCATGTTTAACTCAAAATGCGAGAAGAGGTACTTCAAGCTCTTATGATCAGAAAAGAGCTCGAACCTAACCCCATAGAGATAGTGTCTCCACACCTTCAGTGCGAAGACAACTGCAGCCAACTCTAAATCATGCGTGGGGTAGTTCAGCTCATGGACCTTGAGCTGGCGAGACGCGAAGGCTACAGCCCTGCCGTTCAAGACATCACCCAAACCAATATGCGAGGCATCGGTGAATACAATAAATCCGTCACTCCCGGAGGGAAGAGTGAGGACAGGAGCGGACGCCGACGGTCCTTTAACTCCATAAATGCTCGTTCACGGGCGTCACTCCAAATAAACTCGGCGCCCTTCCGAGACCTGGTCAACAGGGCCGCAATACGAGAGAAGCCCTCAATGAAACGCCGATAGTAGCCCGCTAAACCAAGGAAACTACGGATCTCGGACGCAGTCGTGGGCTGGTCCCACTGACGCACTGCCTCAACCTTCGAGGGGTCCACTGCGACACCCTCCCTCGTCACCACGTGACCGAGGAACTTCACCTCCTCCCCGCCAAAACTCGCACTTCTCTAGCTTCACATATAACTAGTGGGCACGAATGGTCTACAATGTAATCTCCAAATGTTACTCGTGGTCCTCGTGCGTCCTCGAATATATCAAAATGTTGTCGATGAAGACCATAACAAATTGATCAAGATACAGATGGAAGACCTCGTTTATTAACTGCATGAATACTGCGGGTGCATTGGTCAGTCCGAAGGATATGACCTAGAACTCAAAATGACCATAGCACGTCCTGAATGTTGTCTTCGGGATATCCTCCTCTCGAATCTGATGATAACCGTAACGCAAGTCAATCTTCGAAAAGAACTGGGCACCCGCTGATCAAACAAATCATCAATCCTGGGAAGCGGGTACTTGTTCTTAATCGTGACCTTGTTGAGCTCGCGGTAATATACGCAGAGCCTCAACGAGCCATCCTTCTTCTTTACGAAGAGTACCGGCGCTCCCACGGTAACCGCTCGGACGGATAAAGCCTAACTCGCGCAACTCGTCCAACTTCTGCAGTTCCCGCAACTCTAATGGGGCCATGCGATACGGGGCCTTGGAAATAGGGTACCCGGCACGAGATCAATCTGGAACTCGGTGAGTCGACGAGGCGGTAATCCCGGAATCTCCGAAACACATCGGGAAAATCGCAAACCACAGGTACTGGTCGACGCTCACCGCTAAGGGTTCCTCTAAGGCACAAGACATCAAACAAGACAACGGCTCTCCTCGGGGCTCAGCAATGAACTGGAACTGGGCAAGCCGTATACAAAACGTGACTGTCCTCGCGGAGCAATCCAATATGGCGTGATACTCGGTAAGTCAATCCATACCCATGATGACATCGAACTCGGACATAGGCAAAGTAAACAGATCGGCAGCAAAAACATATCCCCAACTAAAACGGGCAAGACGAGCAAAATCGGCCCAATATCTGCAGTCTTTCCCAAGGGAGTTGATATTGACAAGCCCTCACGAGCAGACTCCAATGCAAACCAGACGATCGGTAAAACTCTCGACCACAAAAGAATGCGATGCACCGTAATCAAACAACACACGTGCAATGCATGTAGATACCGGAAGTATACCCTCAACAACTCCTCCGGATGACTCTGAGGATCCCGCTGGGCCGCATAGAATCGAGCCTCGAGCCGGCCGGGAGGTGCCTGTCCCTCTCGAGCATGCCGCTGCCATCGAGGTCGCCGAGGCGGTCAAATCGCCGCTGCTGCGCGCTCGAGGCCGGTGCCGATCGCCGCCGAGGTGGCCTCGGTGGTGGGGCTGCGCCGCCGTGGGGGCCTCTCGCCGCTGTGGGGGTCTCGCCGCCGCGTGGTGGAGGCTGTGGACCTCTCTCGCCTGCTGCTGCTGGGACGAGGACACTCCCACATACGGTGTCTGCCGCACCGCACCTAAAACAAGTGCTAGTGAACTGTCTCTGAGGTGGTGCCGAGGTGCTGGGGTGCCTGGTGCTCGAAAGGCCGGGCGACTGTGCGCCTCGCGATGGTCGACCTGCTGGGTATCACCGGGAAGGAGCTCGCCTCTTCCGGCCCCTCCTCCGACCGCGATCGACCGAGAACCGTCCCACTCACTTAAAAATCTGGGCCTTCCGCACCACTTCCTCGAATGTAGGAGCTCATGCCCAATAACACGGCCTCGAAGACCGTAACGCAAGCCGCCTTCAAAGCGCGGCTCTCCGCTCCTCATCATCCACTAAATATGGTGCAAACACAATGCTACAAAACGAGCGGCATATTGAGCCACCGTCATATCGCCCCGCACCAAGGCCTCAAACTCCAACGCTCACGACGCCGGATGTGATCGGGAAAATACTGTTTGGTCAAACCGATCCACAAAATCCTCCCAAGTCCAAACAAAATCGGGCTGAGCCATCCTCGACGTCCACCAGTGCTCAACCTCACCATGAAGGAGAAATACGGCTAATCGGACTCGCCGCTCCGTCGCGCATCCCATCGTCTCAAATATCTTCTCTACGTGCGCGCCATCTCTCGGCCACGGTCGGGTCTATGGAAATGCGGGGGATCAAGGCATCGGAACTCTCGAAGGAGGGCACTCGAGCGCTCGCTCGCTCGTGGCCGGTGAAACGATCGGGGTCCGCCTCGCCTTAAGTGTGGCCACATGCTGGCAGATTCGCTGAATCGGGAAGCACTCACGGATACGGTCGGCTCCGCACTAGTCTCTTGGTGGAGGAGCCGCACCCATAGGCTGGGCAGCAGATGAATCCCCGGTAGAGGAGCGGCATCCTCAGCCTGGGCAGTAAGTATGGTGGTGGAGCAAGAATCGTAGGTGGTAGTGCGGAGCCGCAGGTGGTGGAGCTGAAGTATCTGATGGTGGTGCGGAGTCGATCGAGTCACTCTCCTGCGCGCCATGTCCTACAGGAAAGAGCGAAGGTGCCTATCAACTTTGAAACTCTCGAAGGCACACTCGTTAAGGGTCGGTAATAAAAGATCGCTAGGCTACCCGAACTTAGGACTTAAATCATTCATAGCAGACATGTAATGTTGTTTTTGGTTATTCCCGAGTTATGCTCTGATACCAACTTCTGTCATGCCCCAAACTCGGAAACCGGGCTCACAAAATTCCCGATCGCCGAATCCGGCGCCGACAGCCTCCGTAGAACCCCATTCTCGACTCCCAGCGCCCATTCGCCAGGTTCCGATCCTGGGATGCTACAAGGAGGATTTTCAACATCAGTTTGATTCGTAATAAGCATAACCAAAGGCATAACCCACAAACAACAACCAAAAACTCCATCACATTTCCACTACAATAAAAAACTTTACAAGTACAATGAGCATAAGGGAAATACAATGATGATAGATAAAAAAAAAACTCCTAAAGATCAGCCATGCGTCCAAGCCTCAGCGCTGCTGCGATCCAACGTCACCTGCACGCAACGGTCGTGCATAAGCTTATAGAAAGCTTAGAGGGTGGTGAAAGTGTATGCTCAAAGTGATAATGTAGTTATGCAGTATCAGAGTAATGCGGAACATGCTGATGAATGCTAAGAATCCCACAAGCCGTACCAAGGCCATGCGGTGCAAAGAATGATGTCGGCCATACCAAGGCCATGCAATGCGAAATGCAAGTCAAGCATACAAATCCTCATCTAAGTCCACATGTCAATACAGCTCAAATCTGGAATATCACCGGGGTCTAGTACACTCCAAGCCAGATTGCCGCCCCATCGCGCGCAATAAGGTGAGTGGAAAAGACCTCACTATCCGCCTGCCAATATCGGGCTCGGCTCGTCAATAGCGGACCCATTCCTCGAGCTGGTCAGACTCAGCCTAGCATTGCCCCCTACTCTCGGGCGGGTAAGGCCGCACCCCCTTCCAACCGACCACGACACAGTGGAAAGCGCAACGCTGGTAATCGGCACTCAGCGCTCATGCATCCACTCGGCCTAGATGTTGGAGCAACCTCCGGTACCATAAGGGTTTAGGGACTTTCACCCAGGATATCTATTGCACCCCATGTAGAACAAGATTTCCGGTATCCAATCCCGCCAACCACGATACGCCCATGGAGGCTACCCGATGTCGCTAGGGCGTACAGAACCATAACACACAATGCGAATGCATGAATCACACTATCCTCATGCAACAATCCTGCGCGTATCGTGCGGTCATGTAGGGCAACACCCCTGTACGGAAACAGTTCGCCCAAAGGCATATGCTATGATCAGTCATTTCTCATATCAAGCATACGTATGATGCATATGCTCATGAATCATGGAATTAAACATGTTATATAGGATGGATGACATGCATAACGAAGGTGGGCCTAGACGACCTACACATAACATGCATGGGCCCAACAATGGGCCCTAGGGAAAGGCATAATGCGGACATTTAACCAACATTATACTTGCAATGTGGACGTCAAACCAACATTGCTCCCTAGGCACGACTGCCACAATTATCATTACATAAATCATATTGGGATTACACATTGCAATGGACCTTAGGTATATCCCATTGGGCCTTCAATATATCAAATGGGTCGTATCATATGGGCCTCATATTCATCAAGTGGACCACGTCAATGGGCCGCACCAATGGGCCTTATGTGCATTGCAATGGGCCATAACCCGTGGGCCTTAGAATGCATCAAATGGGCCTACTCACATGGGCCTTATGTATATCAAATGGGCCTCGCCAATCGGGCCCCCCATATGTACATCAAATGGGCCTAAACCCATAGGCCCCAGAACATTTTTTTTTAATGGGCCATAACCCATGGGCCCCTAATACATCAATGGGCCTCGGCCCATGAGCCTTACATCTATACCAAGGTGGGCCTCAATTACAGGCTACAAACAAACTAAGGTGGGCCTCCCACCAATATTATATTAAACAAGATATAATATATAATATATACATATAATACATATGATATTATATATAATATAATATTATACATATATATATATATATACACACACACACGCACACACCACACACGCACGCATACACCCACCCACGCACGCACGCACACTCACCACAGTGGGCTCCACCGTCCAGGCGGACGGTGGAGATAAAACACTTACATCACTGTGGGCTTCATGTGGGGCCCATCATATTGTTTCTATGCCATCCAACCCGCTGATAAGGTCCCATGGGCCTAGATGAAGGGTGAAAACAAATTTCACCCTGATCCAAAACTTCTGTGGACCCCAAAAAGATTTCAAAGGTAGAGGTCTAATCCCACTGTTTCTTACGGTGTGGGCCACCTGAGTCTTGGATCTGGCTGATTTTTGGGGTGGGCCCACTTCAGGGGGTGGCCCACCCTATGAACGGTTTAGATGGTGTACAAACATCAAGGTGGGGCCCACAGCCACGGCCGTGGGTGGCTGTGCGAACGTCCGTCCGCCCGGACGCCGTGCGGCTGCGCTTTCTGACACAGCAGCAACGCTGCTGTGTTGCTTATTTATTTTTTTTTGATTTCTTGTTTTTCAGTGGTTTCCGCAGGAGGTGTCCACATCTAGACGATCTATTCCGTCCAACGGCCTCCCATAGCTTCTGACAAGCAAAACAAGCCCAATATTGGGCCTGTTTCGACGTATAAAAGGGTTAGGAAAGGTTTCAATGGTGCAAACCTCCATTTGCCACGGTATGGCCCACCAGGACCTCGGATTGACACCATATTTTGGTTCAACGCCTAACCTAAGGCTTAGAACGAAATGGACGGCGTGGATTTAATACATGCATCAAGATGGAGCCTACTCAAGTGGCCCACCTCATTGACTTGAAACCAAGCTGATTTTTTGCATTTTCCAACAGAAACGTCCAGCGTCCGTGGACGCTGGACTTTGTAAATACATTAGAGGTGGGCCCTGCTTAGGTGGGCCACCTCATTGAGTATGGTGTGGATACTAAGCGCAAAGTGGGCCCCACTTGTAGATGGCTTGAGTAGGATGTATGCTTCAGGGTGGGATCCATCCAAGTGGGCCACAACCTCATTATTACAAAAATAAAATAAATAGAATAAATAAGATAAAAGGGAGAGAGATAGAGAGTGAGACCGTGTGATGGAGGGACCCCGGCACTATGGGCCCTCCCTTGCACTAAATCATACATCAAGTGGGTCCCATTACATGTGGGGTCTATGGAATCGAAATTCGACGGTGGAGATCCCTTCTCCACTTAAAATAAACGGTCTAGATGACCCTAAGCATGTAAGGAAATAAACATCATGATGGGGTCCATGGAGAATGGCCCCATCATGGAATGATCATGATGATCCAAGTGGGCCATCGGCCACATCATAGGGTCCAAAGCGAGATCCAAACCATCGATCGATTGGCCTCACTTGGCCCATCTAAAAAAAAAATCAAAATCTACCCTATCAAGACACCCACCGCTTGATCTTCTTGCTCCCTTGGCTTCCTTAGCTCATTGTGCTCCTCTTTGATGGAGGAAGATGAGAAATGGATGGTTGAGATGAGAGATGAAGGGGTGGGAAATGGGCCACACTTGAAACTTGGAAAAAAAATGGGAGAGGGTCTCATACGTATGGAATTGCTTAAGGGAGAGTTGAAATGAGAGAGAGACTTGTAAGGGAGAGAGAGAGAGAGAGAATGATGGGTGATGGAGTGATGGGGGATGGTTTGGGTTGAAAAATTGTAAAAAGGGAGTATGGTTGATGTTGAAAATGGGAAAAGAGGAGTGGTGAGGTGGAAAGAGGGTAGACTTTTGAAAAAGGTGGAGATGGGTTGTTGTACTTGAGGTATGGGATGCTTTAATGGTTGATTGATGAGACTAATTGTAGAGATTCCCTCGAAATCCGCAACGCGCGGTGTTTCTTCGGAATAAACGCTGATCGGCATCTTCTTGCCTGGGTATCGGTTCGGTGTGCAAGTCACGGCATTGGAACCGCGGCGACGACGCGGTCGCTATGATATAACTTTCGGACCAAGCCGACGTCGGTGCGTGGGACATGGCTTAGGATCGTGCGCAAACACCGAATACGGTGCGAAGGTTGCCGGAATTTGACCGGAAGGACCGCGGAAGCTAACGGAACAGTACGGATTAGGATACGGGTCTTACAGAATTAGTCTCGCCACATTGGGTATACTCGATGAATCCGGGTCATACAACGATTATCGACAGTGGTTAGGCCACGAGGAGTGCTTATGCGCTCCATGTTGATTAAGTCAGCGTGTGACCGTACTAATCGAGCTTACCTAACGAACCGATTGGCCTATTGTATGTTTACCATGTATGGACACTGCTGCTTAAATCTAAGGTACCCCTCACTAATGTAAAGGCCCACTTTAATATGGTAGCACGATCCGCTAAGACTCATGAACCGGGCATGGTGGTATGGGACACTGTGTTCAATCTGTCAGCCTACGCTAGGGTGACGAGCTTTCCCGTAGTGACCAATGAGCAACTAAGACTCATGAGACAAGCATGGTGGTATGGGACACCGTATTCATGTTGTCGGCCTACGCTGAGGTGACGATCCTCCCCGTAGTGACTGCGAGTATAATTTCTTGTAACTTGCCTATCGTATATGTTTAATTAGGAGTGACGACCCTACAACTTATCTATCGTATGTGCTTAACTAGGAGTGACAAACCTAGATGGATCCTTAGATTTGGGTCAATGATATAAATGGAGGTACCCTAGCTTCCCAAACTTGTTGTATGAATAAGATTAATTAATTACTTGGCTAACACGACCATGCATCACCCTGCATTAGTTAGGATGTGCTTTAAAGGTGATGAAGTTGCACCATTTTGAGGAAGTGTTGTCATATGCGAAATAGGTTGTCGGAGTCGCTTGTAAGGGAGCTTCGATGCGAGGGCATACATCATTACTTGCACTCCATTCCTGCATTAAAAAGAGTAGTTAGAAAGTGATTGTTATGTTGCTCTATCATTACTGCTTGATTGACCTGATAACATGTTAACTTTTGCCTTATAGAACCACTGAGTTAACCACTCACTCTCACTTTGGGACGGTGTTTTAGAACACCAACCAGACTTTGATTTAGATGCAGGTGCAGATGAAGTCTATGTAATGGAGCATGACTTGTTAGATGAGGAGGAGGAATTCTCCTGCTTTCAAATCTCGGGCAGGTTGATAAAGACCTCGTGCCGATACGTAGGGATCACTGGGATATTTGGACTTAGTTGGACACTTTATATTTTCATATTTTGTTTATTTTGAAACAATACATGTATATATTGAACCCGGTTACATATTCATACTCTGGAGGTTTGTGAGACACCTATATGCTTAAATAGGTATGTATCAGACTTCCGCTTGCTTAATTTAATTATATCCAGAGTATGATATGTTATTTTAGTATAATCCCACTCATGCTTAACTCATTAATATGGATGAAATCTGAACATCATCGTCCATGCTGCATAAGTGATGTTTTGAATCTCGAGAGTAGAGCCTTGTTCAACCCTCGAAATTCGAGGCGTTACAGCCTCTCACTAATGAGAACTGCCACCAAAATCAACTTCCCGCAACTAGGAATCTTAGCCAATTCCAACATCCTCTTCCTAATATGGGATCTAGTCAATTCTAAGGGGTAAAACCCCTCTCATCTGGTCCCTTCGAAATCTAAGAGCTCCGAGATCAATTGCGAGAGATGCAGAGGAAGCTACAGAAACAGAAGGGGGTGGATCTCCTATCCACCAAATTCAAGGATCTTTATCCCTTCCCTAATGCAAATGTACCTCAAGACATTAAAGTACCAAAATTCAAAAGATATGATGGTACAGGGTGTCCTATGGACCACTTAAAAGCATTCTGTGGAGAGCTTAATACTATGGTAGGTAATGATGGAGCGTTGATCTGTTTGTTTTAGAAATCCTTGAATAGCGATGCATTAGATTGGTACATGTCATTAAACTACCATCGAATTAAAACTTGGGAACAACTTTCCTAAGCATTCATTGATCGTTTCGTGTACAATCTTAATGTAGTGCCTAGAAGGGCGGATCTTGCTACCTTAAGGCAGAGGAATGATGAGTCATTATCGACTTAAGTTGGATGGTGACGGGCCATGGCCACTAGAATGAAAACATCCATCGATGATGAGGAGCAAATCTCCATGATCATCCACTCGGCAAACCCGAGTATCTCTTGATACCTCGTCTCGTATCCATATACCAACTTTACCTGATTTATCTACGCCGAGGAACAAGTTAAAGCCGGAATAAGGGCCGGGACGATCTTCCCTTAGTGGCCTCATCGGTATAATAGATAATGGAAGGAAGGCGTGTCAGATATGAGAATGGTAACGGAAGTGTTCATGTCCTCCATCCAACAGAAGAAGATAATCTTGTTGCATCTACCCAAGGCACACCATTCGCCCCCCAATAGGGACAACAACAGCAATAATCAAGATGCAATGCACAATATGTTCACAACCCCAAGTGTAGGGTTACGATGTAGTAATAATCCCAGTGAGACCGAGGTCGAATCCACAGGGACTAACCTTGTGTGTCTATTCTGAAAGTAATTAGAATAAAAACTAAGAGAAGATCTAACCTAAATTAGAAAAGTCGGGAGTAATTGTGAGATGATGAATTTAGAAACTTAAGAATTTAAAGGTGGGAACTAGGGTTTCTAGGGATCCACTTGCATCTATTAGGATATTTCCTTATTAGATTCAAGGTACTCAATTGGAATTGGAGTCCTATCCAATCCAATTAGAAGATATTCAATAAACTCAGATCTGAACTTTCATTGACCTAATTCTCAACGGATGAAAGTTGTGAAGATTGGATGTGATTCCATCACCTAACCATGCCCATGGGACGATGGTAAACCAATCCAACAACCAACATAGGAGAATTGTAAAAAATAAAAGGGATTCCATCACTCAGCCATGCCCAAGGGAGGATGGAGAACAATAGGATTTCTTATTTTCACAAACTCCAAACAGAAAAAAAAGATACTTCAAGCTATTGCAGATCTATTGTAATTTAAATCACAACAAACCATTAAAAACTAAAAGTATTCCTTAAACATCAAACTAGAATCAAAGAAGTTCAACAATAACAAGAGTCAAATAAGAAAAACATCCCAACCATGCTATAAGCTTCACCCCTTAGCCCTAGCTAAGGGATCTAGCCAACCATATACATGATTGGATTAAAAACCTAGAAGAAAGCATTATAAACTAAGGAGAAGGGAAGAAGAACTCTTGGGAAGCGGATCCACCCTTTTGCTCTACTTCTTCAAACTCTAGATATCCTAGAAAGACTTAGGAAACCCCTATTTATAGGCAAAGTTCCATAAATTCGCAAAATCGGATCAAATTTATGTAGTCCGCGTAAACACTGTAACCGGTTTTATGTCATCGAACGCCCTTCAATGTCATTGAAGGGATTCGAATCCGGAAGTCACGCCTTTTCGGTCTTTCTGAAAAGGCCGAGCTAAAAGTCCTAGAGGGGGGGGGGGGGGGGGGGGTTGAATAGGACTATGCCAAATTAAAATTTAAATGTGGAATTAAGAAAGAACTAAAATGAGATGGCACTTATCAATCCCAAATAACAAAAATAAATAGCAACCTCAAATGTACAAGGATTAAGAGGTTAATACAGATGTTGTTTTAAGGATAACCTTACACCAAAAACTAATGGATTATGGTAGGACAACTTGATTTCTAGAACGGTCTATGTATCAAAGTCTCAAACCATTATAGAGGAATAAAGAATAAAACAGAAATAAATATCTACTGCTATTACAACATTCACCGCATGTGCAGAAAATAAATTACAATCATTCACCACAAATGCACAATAATAAACATTCTCCACAACTCTAGCAATTATAGTGGTTCACTTGTGTGTACACTAACTATTAGAAAACAGCCACACAACTACTCCACTCCCAATATCCTCACCCACGGGATATTGGCTTTCACTATGAAATAGGTTTTCCAAGGTTCACCATAAACCTTCACAATTGTGTTTTCAAAGGGCTACCACAATTAAAAACCCCACTCACTGAGATTTTCTGACTATCTCAGTCAAAACCAAAAATGAAAGATTTTCTGGCAATCTTACAAACCAAATATAGAAAATTGAGATGTACTTATCTGAAGATTCTTCTTCTGATGAAGCTCAGTAAAACTAATTCGATGTAGATGTTCAATTTCCAATCTCACATATGAAAGGGTTCTTAGGTCTAAATGATTTTTAAAATAAATCAACTTGGGGCAGCTTGAATTGATTTTGATCTCAAAAAGGGTAAAATCAATATTCCCTTATCAAAAGAAATAGAATTGAATAGAGATCTCAAAATCAAATGCAAAAAAGTTATTAAAAGAATCTTAAATACTAACTAATTAGCTTCTCAAATGTGGGGACAAGTTTCTCAGAGTTGTGACTTGAATATCTTAGAATGAATTGAAAAACTCTGAAAATCATCCTCAATTTATAGAAAAAATACTGTTCACTCGACTGGCCTAGTGGTCAGCTCAACTGGTCAAAGGACCAACAACATTTCAAAATTTCTGGCACGATAAGATTAGATCGCTACTCAACTGGTCAAGTGGCTTGCTCGACTGTCGAGTGGCCTGCTCGACTGGTCGAGTGGGACCCTGTTGGACTAGTCGAGCACTATTCACTCGACTGGTCGAGTAGTCTCCAGGATTGGTCGAAGGTCCAACAGAAAATTTCAAAAATTCACAACAAACCTTGGACTAGTCGAGAAAATTCTTGGATTGGTCGAGCCAGTGTCTGGACTAGTCGAACCATGATTAGGACTGGTCAAAAAATGACCTATAAAATTATCAAATGACTTATGATGTGAGTGCAAATTGTATGACCTATCCTAGGGTCAATCTAAGGTCAAACAAACCTTCCTTGTGAGATTGATTCATCACATATCATTCGCTTAAAGTAGTTGAATCTTGAAGACTTGATCTAGTACTTGAGCTTCTTGTTCTTGAACCTCTTAATCTTGTACTTGAACTTCTTATTCTTGAAAGTGAACTTCTTAATGTTGTACTTGAACTTCTTGATCTTGTACTTGAATATAGACAAGATTGACAAGGATGATATGAAGTTGATCTTACAATAACTGCTAAACAAGATACAGATTCCAAGAGGTTTTGACACAACAAAATTTGACAAACCTAAGAGCTAGATAAGATAACATTTACAATCTCCCCCTTTGTCAAATTCGTGACAGAACCAAATAAATAAAATTATGCATAATACGCACAGTAAAGAATCATGCACCATACATGCACAATAAAGAGTCATGCACCAGTTAAAAACTGGTCAACAAAAATTAGCAAACCAATACTCCCCCTTAATACATTCCTCCATAGAATCCAAGAGAAGGGAAGAAATTGCTTTCAGTACCTGTATATGAACAAATACAGATCCACAGATCCCAAAAAAAAAACCACTTCTCCACATATTCTCTCCATATCTTTATACCAACTCAAATTATCCCCCTTTTATCATAATATGACAAAGGAAAGAGCATATAAATGATGGAAATATAAAAGTAGAATAAGAGCAATGAGTAATGAGAGTAAGAAGTAAGTTCAAGATAACATAAACATTGTTAAAATAACCATTAAAAACATGTCTACAAAAATAAGAAAACATGTTCAAGCATATTGAGTCAAGACAAATCCAAGTATAAAAGTTATTACAAATCAGAAATTCAACACTAATATAAATCAGAAGAAGGAGCAGGTATGAAAGGATCTATTTGATGTAGTCCCTTGTTAATGCGCCTAAGATATTTGCGCATATATTTAAATTGAGTTTCTTGGGATACATGCATACCCTCTACCTTCAAAGTCAGAAGGCTGATAATCAGGATCAGCCGTAGAGTCTGACTCAATCTCATCAAATATGTCATCTCATGCCCCAAACTCGAAAAACGGGCTCATAAAATTTTCGATCACTGAATCCGGAGCCGACAGCTTCCGTAGTGCCCCATTCTTGGATTCCGGCACTCACATGCTTGATTCTAATCAAGGGATTCTACAATGAGGATTTTCAGTATGATTTTTTTTTGTAATGGAGCATAACCACAAGCATAACCAAGTCACAAAACAACATCACCACATATCCACTATATCAAAAACTTTAAGTACAATGTGTATGAAAGGGAAATACAATATAATGAAAGTAACAGAAACTCAAGAAGCTCGGCTGCACGCTCCAAGCTCAACACTGCTGCAACCTAACGCCACCTGCACATATCCATCGTGCATAAGCTTATAGAAAGCTTAGAGGGTGGTGAAAGTGTGTGTAAGGCGAGTGTCAAGTGTACAATATCAGAGTAATGCGGAAATATGTGGTAAGTCCATGAATGCTATCAGCTATACCAAAGCTATGTGATGCAAGGCATGAATGCTATCGGCCATACGAAGGCCATTCGATGTAAGGCTTATGTAGCCAAATGTCATATGCGAGATGCAAAGCAAGCGTGCCAGTACTCATCAAGTACACATATCAGTACATTTCCTCTCTAAATATCACCGGGGTCTAGTGCACTCACACTGACTGCCTCCTCCCTAGCTGCATAGCCAAGCAAGTGGAAGAGACCACACTATCCGCCTAACCAGTAGTCTGTCAATACATACCTGACTCGTCGATAGCGAACTCATTTGCAAGCTGGTCAAACTCAACCTAGCTTATAGCCCCCTCACTCGGGCGGATAAGGCCACACCCCCTTCCAACCGACAATGACAGAGTGGGAGACGCGACCTAATGGTATTCAGTGCTCGGGCGCTCGCGTATCCACTCGGTCTAGACGTTGGAGCAACTCCAAGTACCAAAAGGGTTCTAGGATTTTCACCTAAGGACATCCTAAGTGCCCACAATGCTAGAGCCAATATTTTCGGTGTCCCATACGACCATCCACGATGCGCCTGTTGAGGCCACGGCCCGAAGTCGCTAGGGCGTGCAGTGAATCACGACACACAATGCGAAATGCATGAGTCACACCGTCAGTCATGCAGCAATCTCGCGTGTACCAAGCGTTCATGTGGGGCACTCCATCTCATAAGGAGTCTCATAAATGTCTCAGCCCAACGGTTTATGCTATGATCAAACATTCTTCATATCAAGCATACATATGATGCATATGCGCATGAATCATGAAAGTGTACTAAGCATGTTATAAAGTAATGAACTATCCTTACACCGAAGATGGGCTTAGACGGCCTACACGTAACCAGTATAGGCCTATCAAAGGGCCCTAAGGAGAGTTACAATGCAGACATTTAACCAACATTATACTCACAATGTGGGCGTTAAACGATCATTGCTCCCAAGGCATGGCCCTCCATAAAACATAATTACACTAACCATGGAGAATCACATATTGCAATGGACCTATATACATCTCATTGGGCCTCAACCCATAGGCCTCAGATACATCAAATGGGCCCCCTCATATGGGCTCCCTCATATGGGCCTTATATAAATCAAGTGGGCTGCATCAATGGGCCTTATGTACATTGCAATGGGCCATATCCCATGGGCCTTTGAAAACATCACAATGGACCTCGTAACATGGGCCTCATATATATATCAAAGTGGGCCTCAACAACGGGCCACAAATACATCGAATGAGTCTATTCACATGGGCCTTATGTATATCAGATGGGTCACACCAATTGGGCCCCATATGTACATCAAATGGGCCACAACCCAAATAAGAGTGGTGATAATGATTTCTACCATTTAAAGTTCTTAAAGCCCACCATAACATATGTTTCCCATCCAACCAATTCATAAATTAACATAATGATATATGAAATGGAAACAAATGACAGCTTAATAGGAAACTTGGCCCTTAGAAATTTTGAACGGTGGACATGCTTGTCCACTACCTTAGATGGTGGGGTCCACTTGGACTATGGATCTGACTCATTCTTAGTCCCATGCCAAAAAAATTATCTTTCAAAATGGTTGGATGGATTGGATGCAACACATGCATCATGGTGGGGGTTTCACATGAAGGCCCACCATCATGTATATTATAAATAATATAATATATAATCCATATATAGTATATGTAGACAATATTATATATAATATAATATTATACACACACACACACACACACACACACCCCGTCCCACATGTGGGGGTGGTCCCATCGTCCAGTGCGGACGGTGCGGATAGAACACATAAATCATAGTGGGTTCCACTGTCCACGGTCAGTGGACGGTGTGAATGAAACACATACATCATTATGGGTCCCACGAGGGGCCCACCATAATGCTTATTTGCAATCCAACCCGTTGATAAGGTCGCATGAACCTGACTGAATAAGAAAAACAAATTTCATAATCATCCAAAACTTTCGTGGCACCTAAAAGGGTTTTAAGGGCAGACGTTCAATCCCATCGTTTCCCATAATGTGGGCCATCTGAGACTTAGATTGG
Source organism: Magnolia sinica (assembly GCF_029962835.1). Taxonomy (NCBI): domain Eukaryota; kingdom Viridiplantae; phylum Streptophyta; class Magnoliopsida; order Magnoliales; family Magnoliaceae; genus Magnolia; species Magnolia sinica. The sequence goes on from NC_080583.1 coordinate 35,329,673, forward strand.
CCTGATCTTTGGAGGGGGCCCACTTTAAGGAGGGGCCCACCCAATGGACGATTTGGATACTAAACATACATCATGGTGGGGCCCACGGTTGGGACCGTGGGTCCCTGTTCGTCCGCCCGCCAGCGCTGCAGGCGCTGCCTGCGCCTCTGACAGCAGCAACATCTGCTACCTATATATATATATATATTTGGAAAACCTGTTTTTTGAGGGTTTTTGATATGTGGGGCCCGCATCAGGCGAATCCACCCCGCCTACTGGTTCCCATAGCTCGAGACAAGCCAAACAAGCCCAATATCTGATATTTTTCGGTGTATAGAAACGGTAGGATGGTTTTTCAACGGTAGAAACCACTGCTTTATGTACTATGGCCCGCTGGAAGATCGGATGGACTTCATTTTTCAGCTCAACGCCAAAAACAGGCTGAGGAAAGGAATAGGTGGCGTGGATTGCACTTATACATCAAGGTAGGGCCTATACAAGTGGCCCACCCAAATAGCCTTAAACCAAGGCTAATATATATTTTTTTGTTTCCTTTTTAAGTCCAGCATACCAGGACACTGGACGGTTTGGCCCTACACGTTCATTTAAGGTTGGCCCCACCTAGGGACATGGGCCACCACAAGAAAGGGTTGGATGGTGTGGTAATACATACATCAAAGTGGGGTCTATCCAAGTGGGCCACACAACCATATCATCACACACAAAAATAAATGAAAATAGAGAGGGAGAGAAAGAGAAAGAAAGAGAGACACATGATGATAGAGGGACCCTGACACTATGGGCCCTCCAGTTCAAGCATCCAATTATACATCAAGTGGGTCCCAATACATGTGGGCCCATTAAATTAAAATTTAACGGTGGAGATTCCTTCTCAACTAAAACGGATGGTCTAGATGACCTCTATTCAAACTAGAAAGTAAATATCATGATTGGGTCTATGGAGAATGGCCCCATTATAGAATGATATCGATAATCCAGGTGGGCCATCATCCACATCTTAGGGTCCAAAGAGAGATCCATACCATCGATCGATAGGCCTCACTTGGCCCATCATAAGAACATGACAATCTAGCCTATAAAAACACCCACCGTTCGATCTTCTAGGTCCGTTGGAACGCCGGTCTCCTTGTGCTTCACTTTGATGGTGGAAGATGAGGTTTGAATGACTAGGATGATGGATTTGGGATGCAAAAGTGGACCATATACAAACTCACTTTTCTCTCTCACATGAAATGCTTGGACGTGAGTGTTTTTGGTTGCTTGGACTTGTGTGTTGAGAAAGAGAGAGAGAAAGGGGTTGTAAGGAGGGTGATGGATGGGTAAAAGGGTGAGTGATGTGTACTTGACATGTATGGTTGTGTAAGAGAGGGGGTGAGAAAGAGTTAACTTGGTGGTTGCTTAGGGATGAGGTGAAAGGTGATGTGTACTTGACATGAATTGATTGATTGATGGGTTGATTGATTGATTGATGGGACATGTTGTAGAGATTCTCTTGGGATTATAAACGCGTAGCATTTTCTTCGAAATAAACGTCGGCCCACATCTCCTTGCCAGGGTATCGGATCGGTATGCAAGACGCGACGTTAGAACCGTGGCAACGGGGCGGTCGCAATGGTACAAGTCTCGGATTAAGCCGACTCAAATCTACAAAATACGACTTAATGTCATGCGCAAACATCGATTATACGTCGCAGATTGTCAGACTTCGACCGGAAGGATCGCGAGAGTCGATGGAACAATATGGACTAGGATACAAGTCTTACAGCTCTCCCCACCTAATAGAAATTTTGTCCTTGAAATTTATACTACCATCGCACTAAGCATAACTCATAAGGGAATAGGAAACATAACGTCATATATAGTCAAAACACAACATATCATCATAATCAAACAGCTAAGAGATGGGGAAAACGCCCATAAATCTCAAGCTCTAACTCCCAAGACGCATCATTCATGAGCAATCTAGCAAGACGGTGCAGGGGCCAAGTCACACGAATCGTCGATGACTGCTCCTGATGACTGAGGGTCCTGTTGGGTGGCATTCTGCCCCGAGCCTGCTGGGGAGGTGCAGGTCCCCTTTGAGGTCTCTGCTGCTGTGGGGGAGGTCTCGGAGGCTGGTGCTCCGGTCGCTGCTGCGGCTGTGGTGGCTGTCACGGAGGTGGATGCGGTGCCCTCGGCTGCTGTTACTGCAGATGGGGACACTCGTGCACGCGATGTCCTGACCTACCGCATCTAAAGCAGGTACCTGCAAACGGTCCTGAAGGTGGTGTTGGGGGTGCCACTGGTGCTCAGAATGTTGGGCGGGTCGTGCGTCACTGTCGTGGACAATGCTGCTGCGGCTGGGAGCTACTGGAGGGCTCCTTCCTCTTCTTATCTCCCCTCAGGTCACGGGCTCTCTGTAAACTGGCCCAATCTGACTCGTAGATCTGGGTTGTCTCCACGATCTGCTCAAATGTCGAAAGTATGTGTCCGATCACACGACTCCTGAGGGCAGGACGCAAATCGTTCTCAAAATGGTGGGCCTTCCGCCCCTCATCATCAATAAGGTAGGTCGCGAATCTTGACAGTGCAACAAAACGTGCCTCATACTGGTACACTGTCATGTCTCCCTGGAGCAGAGTCTCAAACTCCAATGCGCACTGCTGGCGCATGTGTTTAGCAAAGAACTTTTGGTCAAACCGGTCTACAAAGTCCTCCCGGGTCCACACAAAATTAGTCGTTACTGATCGGGCGATAGATTCCCACCAATGCTGAGCCTCACCCTGGAGAAGGAATACAGCTAATGGAACTCGCTACTGGGTCATACATCTCATGGTGTTAAATATCTTCTCCACCTTGGAGCACCATATCTCTGCTGCAGTAGGGTCTGGGTTACCCCAGAATGTGGAGGATCGTGCTATTGAAAGTCCTTGAGAAGAGCGCTCGCACGCTCCTGCTCAGCCTCGGCTGGTGTAACAGTGGGACGCCTACTCTGCCCCTGAAGAATAGCGGTCATCGCCTAAAGCATCTGCTGCACCTGGGTGACACTCACAGGTATGGTTGATCCACAGCGGTCTCAGGTAAAGGAGTGACATCCCGGGGTTGGAAAGCAGGAATATCCAGTGGTGGGGTGGGATTCGCAGGTGGTAGAGCGGGAGTCGCATGTGGTGGAGCAGGATTCGCAGGTGGTGGAGCGGGATTCGCTCGGATCGCTCTTCTAGCCATTACGTCCTACAGGAAGGAATAAGGGCCTATCAGCCTTGAGAATTCTCGAAGGCATAAACGTTAAGGGTCTATGTCAGAAAATCGCTAAGTTATTCAGACTCGGAACCTATCCACTCTAAGTTCATAGCAGATATGTGATGTGATCTCAGGTATTCCCAAGTTATGATACTAACTTTTATCATGCCCCAAACTTGGAAAGCGGGCTCACAAAATTCCCGATCACCAAATCCAGCGCCGACAGCCTCCATAGTGCCCCATTCTCTGATTCCGGCACTCACATGCCAGATTCCAATCCTGAGATTCTACAAGGAGGATTTTTAGTATGAATTTTTTTTGTAATGGAGCATAACCACAAGCATAACCAAGTCACAAAACAACATCACCACATATCCACTATATCAAAAACTTTAAGTACAATGCGTATGAAAGGGAAATACAATATAATGAAAGTAACAAAAACGCTAGAAGCTCAGCTGCACGCTCTAAGCTCAACATTGCTCATAACCAAGTCATAAAACAACATCACCACATATCCACTATATCAAAAACTTTAAGTACAATGCGTATGAAAGGGAAATACAATATAGTGAAAGTAACAGAAACGCTAGAAGCTCAGTTGCACGCTCTAAGCTCAACACTGCTGCAACCTAACGCCACCTGCACGCATCCATCGTGCATAAGCTTATAGAAAGCTTAGAGGGTGGTGAAAGTGTGTGTAAGGCGAATGTCAAGTGTATAATATCAGAGTAATGCAGAAATATGCAGAAAGTCCATGAATGTTATCATCTATACCAAAGCTATGTGATGCAAGGCATGAATGCTATCGGCCATACCAAGGCCATGCGATGCGAGGCCTATGTAGCCAAATGTCATATGCGAGATGCAAAGCAAGCGTGCTAGTACTCATCAAGTACACATATCAGTATAGTTCCTCTTTAGATATCATCGGGGTTTAGTACACTCACACTGACTGCCTCCTCCCTAGCTGCACAGCCAAGCAAGTGGAAGAGACCACACTATCCGCTTGACCAGTAGTCTGCCAATACCTACCTGACTCGTCGATAGCGGACTCATTTGCAAGATGGTTAAACTCAGCCTAGCTTATAGCCCCCTCACTCGGGCGGATAAGGCCACACCCCCTTCCAACCGACCACGACTGAGTGGGAGACGCGGCCAACTGGTATTCGGCACTCGGGCACTCGTGTATCCACTCAGTCTAGATGTTGGGGCAACTCCTGATACCAAAAAGGTTCTGAAATTTTCACCCAAGGACATCCTAAGTGCACATAATGCTCGAGCCAATATTTTCGGTATCCCATACGACCATTCACGATGTGCCTATGGAGGCCACGACCCGATGTCGCTAGGACGTGCAGTGAATCACGACACACAATGCGAAATGCATGAGTCACACCGTCAGTCATGCAGCAATCTCGTGCGTACCACGCGCTCATGTGGGGCACTCCCTCTCATAAGGAGTCCTGTAAATGTCTTAGCCCAACAGCTTATACTATGATCAAACATTCCTCATATCAAGCATACATATGATGCGTATGCGCATGAATCATGAAAGTGTATTAAGCATGTTATAAAGTAATGAACTATCCTTACACCGAAAATGGGCCTAGACGGCCTACACGTAACCAGTATGGGCCTATCAAAGGGCCCTAAGGAGAGTTACAATGTGGACATTTAACCAACATTGTACTCACAATGTGGGCGTTAAACCATCATTGCTCCCAAGGCATGGTACGCCATAAAACATCATTACACAAACCATGGGGAATCACACATTGCAATGGACCTATATACATCTCATTGGGCCTCGACCCATAGGTCTCAGATACATCAAATGGGCTACCTCATATGGGCCTTATATAAATCAAGTGGGCTGCATCAATGGGCCTTATGTACATTGCAATGGGCCATATCCCATGGGCCTTTGAAAACATCACAATGGACCTCGTAACATGGGCCTCATATATATATCAAAGTAGGCCTCAACAACGGGCCACAAATACATCGAATGGGCCTATTCACATGGGCCTTATGTATATTAGATGGGTCACACCAATTGGGCCCCATATGTACATCAAATAGGCCACAACCCAAATAGGAGTGGTGATAATGGTTTCCACCATTTAAAGTTCCTAAAGCCCACCATAAGATATGTTTCCCATCCAATGTATTCATAAATTAACATAATGATATAGGAAGTGGAAACAAATAACAGCTTAATAGGAAACCTGGCCCTTAGAAATTTTGAATGGTGGACATCCTTGTCCACTACCTTAGATGGTGGGGTCCACTTGGACTATGGATTTGACTCATTCTTAGTCCCATGCTAAAAAAATTATCTTTCAAAATGGTTGTATGGATTGGATGCAACACATGCATCATGGTGGGGGTTCCACATGAAGGCCCACCATCATGTATATTATATATAATATAATATATAATCTATATATAGTATATGTATACAATATTATATATAATATAATATTATATACACACACACACACCCCGTCTCACACGTGGGGGTGGGTCCCACCGTCCAGTGTGGACGGTGCGAATAGAACACATAAATCATGGTGGGTTCCACTGTCCACGGTCAGTGGACGATGTGAATGAAACACATACATCACTGTGGGTCCCACGCGGGGCCCACCATAATGCTTATTTGCAATCCAACCCGTTGATAAGGTCGCACGAACCTGACTAAATAGGAGAAACAAATTTCATAATCATCTAAAACTTTCGTGGCACCCAAAAGGGTTTTAAGGGTAGACGTTCAATCCCATTGTTTCCCTTATGTGGGCCATCTGAGACTTAGATTGGCCTAATCTTTGGAGGGGGCCCACTTCAAGGAGGGGCCCACCTAATGGATGGTTTGGATACTAAACATACATCATGGTGGGGCCCACGGCTGGGACCGTGGGTCCCTGTTCGTTCGCCCACCAGTGCAGCAAGCGCTGCCTGCACCTCTGACAGCAGCAGCGTCTGCTACCTATATATATATGTATATTCGAAAACCTATTTTTCGAGGGTTTTTCATATGAGGGGCCCGCATCAGGCGAATCCACCCCGCCCAGTGGTTCCTATAGCTCGAGACAAGCCAAACAAGCCCAATATCTGATATTTTTCGGTGTATAGAAACGGTAGGATGGTTTTTCAACGGTAGAAACCACTGTTTTATATACTATGGCCCGCTGGAAGATCGGATGGACTTCATTTTTCAACTCAACACCAAAAACGGGTTGAGGAAAGGGATGGGCAGCGTGGATTGGACTTATACATCAAGGTAGGGCCTATATAAGTGGCCCACCAAAATAGCCTTAAACCAAGGCTAATATATATTTTTTGTTTCCTTTTTAAGTCCAGCGTCCCTAGACGCTGGACAGTTTGGCCCTACATGTTCATTTAAGGTGGGCCCCACCTAGGGACATGGGCCACCATAAGAAAGGGTTGGATGGTGTGGTAATACATACATTAAAGTGGGGTCCATCCAAGTGGGCCACACAGCCATATCATCACACACAAAAATAAATGAAAAATAGAGAGGGAGAGAAAGAGAGAAAGAGAGACACGTGATGATGGAGGGACCCCGACACTATGGGCCCTCCATTTCAAGCATCCAACCATACATCAAGTGGGTCCCAATACGTGTGGGCCCATTAAATCAAAATTCAACGGTAGAGATTCCTTCTCCACTAAAACGGACGGTCTAGATGACCTTTATTCAAGCTAGAAAGTAAACATCATGATGGGGTCCATGGAGAATGACCCCATCATGGAATGATATCGATAATCCAGGTGGGCCATCAGCCACATCTTAGGGTCCAAAGAGAGATCCATACCATCGATCGGTAGGCCTCACTTTGCCCATCATAAGAACATGACAATCTAGCCTATAGAAGCACCCACCGTTTGATCTTCTCGGTACGTTGGAACGTCGGTCTCCTTGTGCTTCACTTTGATGGTGGAAGATGAGGTTTGAATGGCTAGGATGATGGATTTGGGATGGGAAAGTGGGCCATACACAAACTCACTTTTCTCTCTCACATGAAATGCCTGGATGTGAGTGTTTTTGGTTGATTGGACTTGTGTGTTGAGAAAGAGAGAGAGAAAGGGGTTGTAGGGAGAGGTGATGGATGGGTGAAAGGGTGAGTGATGTGTGATGTGTACTTGACATGTATGGTTGTGTAAGAGAGAGGGTGAGAAAGAGTTGACTTGGTGGTTGCTTGGGGATGGGGTGAAAGGTGATGTGTACTTGACATGAAGTGATTGATTGAAGGATTGATTGATTGATTGATGGGACGTGTTGTAGAGATTCTCTTGGGATTGCAAACGCGCGACGTTTTCTTCGAAATAAACGCCGGCCCACATCTCCTTGCCAGGGTATCGGATCGGTATGCAAGACATGACATTAGAACTGCGGCGACGGTGCAGTCATAATGGTACAAGTCTTAGATTAAGCTGACTCAAATCTACAAAATATGACTTAGTGTCATGCGCAAACGTTGATTATACGTCGCGGATTGCTGGACTTCGACGGGAAGGATTGCAGGAGTCGATGAAACAGTATGGACTACGATATGGGTCTAACATCCATATTGACATCATCTAGAGGTAAATTATCCTCCTCTTCGGTTGCTTCAACTGCTCCTCCAGCTCCTATATCAACTTGGCATAGAGCTAACCTCAAATTCATCTTAATGTTTGAATTGTTGAAAGGAAGATGGTGAATGGGATCTTCTCCAACAGGCATAGCCACTAGACTATGGGTGGCTAAAATAGTCATAAGATAAGCAAAGGGAATATCACTGTAACCTGGATGGAGAAAGAACTGAATCATGATGTAACAGATAAGAGATGGAAGACAAACAGAGACACCAGTAACAATAGAATGAAGAATACAAGCCATGAAAGTAGTGAGCTCAATCTTGTTACCAGATCTAGGGTAGACATTAGAAATGAAAATTCGATGGAGAACCCTGTATCTAGGTAACATAAACTTGGAAGCGAACGCATTTCCAGAACTCCATTCCGCATTCGTGTTGCATAAAACTCTAGTGATCATTCTTTTCTCAAATTCAGACGGTTTTGCTACAAGTGTATGAATGGAAATACCGTCATCATTGACTAAAAGATCCATCAATCCAGAAATTAGGTGATGGTCCACATCAATTAGACCTTCTCTGGTTGTAATGGTAAACGTTAGATTCTCAGAAGAGAAGTCAGTAATGCAAGCATACATGGCCTGTATAATGGAACGGTATGCAGGACCGCCCCAAAGTAAAATGTTATCCCATCCTACAGATTGAAGGAGTGGAATAATACCAAAAGGTGTCAAATGATCACTATTAACTATCCGTTTAACTATCACATTGCGTAAGCGAATATCCCGCACATACTCAGGATCTTCTTCGGGTGACCAAAGTTGACGCACCATGATAGGAGCGGAACGAGAAGAAGAGGGACCACGAGATCCTTTCTTCTTATTTCTACTCTCTATTGCAATAAGAAAAACAAAGAATATAAGGATTGCAAAAGAGGAAAGAAGGATTTCTAGTAAATCAAATTTTTAGTTAGAAAACCCAACAAACCACCATAAACCTTGAAATAAACAACACAAATAAGGAAATGGAAGTGCAAAGAACTCAAATCTACAAGGAAATTAAAAATAATGCACTAATTATAGAGGAATCAAAGATGGGTTTGATCGGTCGTGGTAGGGCTTGTTGGAGAAGAAGAACCAAGTGAAGAAAAAGGTGTTTTTCGCCAAATAAAAGGCAAAATCTGATATCCATGACTGGTCATGTACATACTCAACCGGTCGAGCCATGACTGGTCGAGTGTGTACACGACTGGTTGTGCACGACTAAAAATTCAGCATATTTGCATATTTTGAAAATTAAAAAATTTGTAAAAATAAAATAAAATAAAAAACATGTAATATTGTACAAATAAACATAAGCATTTCAGTTCATATTGCATATACTAAGATCAAATTTCAATTTTACAAATCTGTTTTTGTCGAGCGATTTTGTGAATGTCTGCAAGTTGATTCTTGGTCTAAATATATTCTAATGAAATTATCTTGTCTTCCACCAATTCACGAATATAATGATATCTAATGTCAATATGCTTAGTTCGTGAATGTTGAATTGAATTTTTAGAAATGTTAATTGTGCTAGAATTGTCACAATACAAAATCATAGTATCTTACACAAAATCATAATCACTTAACATTCTCTTCATCCACACAAGTTGGGTACAAGAATTACCGGCTGTAAGATACTCAGCCTTAGCTGTGGAAAGAGATACAGAACTCTATTTCTTGTTATGCCAAGAAACTAAACAGTTCCTGACATAAAAACATCCACTGCTGGTAGACTTGCGGTCATCAATATTACCAACCCAATAAGCATTCGAATAACCAGCTAATTGAACATTAGTATCATGAGGATACCAAAGGCCAAGTGTGGCCGAACTTGTGACATATCTTAAAATGCTCTTTATAGCAATCAAGTGGGACTCTTTAGGGTCTGATTGATATCTAGCACAGATTTCTATGCTGAATGCAATATCAGGTTGGCTCGCAGTTAAATATAATAAACTACCTATTATATTGCAATACAACTTAGGATCTACACTTTTACCTGTTGAATCCTTAGAGAGTTTAAGTGTTGTACTCATACGAGTATCGAAGTTCTTACCGCTCTCAAATTAAAATTTTTTCACCAAGTTTAGAGCATACTTGGTTTAAGAGATAAATATCCCATCAGCAAGCTGTTTCACTTGTAGACCTAGAAAATAGTTGAATTCTCCTACCATGCTCATTTCAAAATTGGACTTCATTAATTCTGCAAACTCAATAGACATGTTAGCACAAGTAGATCCATAGATAATGTCATCAACATATATCTACACTATTAGAATGTGATCATTGTATTTCTTTACAAACAGTGTCTTATCAACACTCCCCATTACAAAGTTATGACTTAATAGAAACTTAGTCAACTTTCCGTACCATGCCCTGGGAGCTTATTTTAAACCATAGAGTGCTTTTTTCAGATGATAAACATGGTTAGAATGTTTAGGGTCTTCAAAACCCTGAGGCTGTTCTACATATAATTCCTCATGCAGATCACTATTCAAGAATGCACTCTTGACATCCATTTGATAGATTTTAAAATTCTTGTAATAAGCAATGGATATGAACAGTCTGATAGATTCAAGACGAGCTACTGGGGCAAAGGTTTCATCATAATTGATGCCTTCTATTTGAGTGTACCCTTGTACAACCAGTCTCGCCTTATTTCTTATAATATTTCCTAATTCATCAGACTTATTTTTAAAAATCCACTTGGTTCCAATTATATGTTTATCATCAGGTCTAGGAACCAAATGCCATACATCATTTTGAACAAATTGATTAAGTTCATCTTGCATAGCTATAATCCAATTTTCATCAACAAGTGCTTCTTTTACATTGGCCGGCTCAATTTGGGAAGTGAAGCACACATAGTTACACATGTTTTCAAGTTATTTACGAGTGCGTATACCAGTGAGAGGATTCCCAAGTATTTGATCAGTTGGATGGTCTTTAACTGATCATAGTTCAGTGTCATTATTTCGACTAGATGAAGAGTCTGGTTTTTCAATTAATGAGATTTCATCATCTTCTGAACTAGAGGTAGTTGTATTTAAATGATCATCTATGACAACATTAATGGATTCCTGAATTACATCAGTCCTCTTATTGAGAACACGATACGCTTGACTATTAAGAGCATATCTTAGGAAAATACCTTCGTCACTTTTAGTGTCGAATTTTTTTAAAATTTTCTGGTCACGTAAAATATAGCATTTGCTACCAAAAGCTCGAAAATATTTGATTGTTGGCTTCTTATTGAACCACAGTTCATATGCAGTCTTATTATTCAATTTTCTATTATATACACGATTAATAATATAACAAACAGTGTTAACAGCTTCAGCTCAAAGATTTTTAGGAAGTTTCATGCTATTTAACATAACATTAGCTATCTCTTGAAGTACACGATTTTTTCTTTCAACAACCCCATTTTGTTGATGTGTCTTAGGAGCAGAAAATTCATGTGATATCCCGTGATCATTACAAAACTTCTCAAAGATGCTATTATCAAATTCAGAACCATAATCACTTCGTATTTTAATAACTGGTGATTCCTTCTCAATTTGAATACGTTTGAGTACCCTTTTTACTTCATCGAGAGTTTCAGATTTCTCTTTCATGAAGACTACCCATGTAAACCTGGTAAAATCATCTAGTATTATCAGAATATATTTTTTGCCACCTCGACTCTCCGTTCTAGTAGGTTCAATTAGATCCATGTGGAGGAGCTCAAGAGGTTTGGATGTGGCATTAGAGTTCACTTTCTTATGAGCACTTCTAATTTGTTTTCCAATCTGACAATCGCCACAGATTTTATCTATTTTCTTTAACTTGGGTAGACCACATATTACTTCACCTTTGCTCAGTCTATAGAAATTACGATAGTGTACATGTCCTAGGCATTTATGTCATAGATCGGATTCATTAGTTTGGACCATGTAGCACGATAACTTAGACGAGCTTGAGTTACTGACAATATAATTGTTCTTAGAAGTTCTGCGATCAGTCAATATCACAGAACCATTCTCATTAGAAATTTCACACCCTTGATTATTGAATTTGATGTTATGTTTATTATCACAGATTTGCGATATACTTAAGAGATTATGCTTAAGACCTTCTACAAATAAGACATTCTCAAATGGTGGAAGATTAAAGAGTTAAACCGTACCCTGGCTAATAATTTTGCAATTGCTACCATCACCGAAAGTGAATGAACCATCAGCCATATCTTTGAGATTGGTGAATAAATCTTTGTCACTTGTCATACGTCTAGAACATCCACGTACCACTTTGATTAACTTGAAGCCTTGAAAGCAGTATGAGCAACCAAATAAGTAACTTTAGGGACCCATTTCATTATGGTTTTGGGTTTTATAACACTGTTGGTTTTTCGATACTTGTACTTGTTATATATTCTATCATTCGAGTTGGATTTTAAAAGCTTGTTAAAATCCACAATTTTTCAGCCAAAGGATTATGATCCTAATTTCTATAGTTGATATGATTGCTTTTAGGTTTCATAGTATGAAAAGTTTTAGAATTTCAAAATTTATTTTGATTTAGACTTTTCCCTTTTGAGTTAGAGGATTCCCCTTTAATAAACTTAGGAGGAGTAGGCTTACTTTTAGGAGGGGTATTTTTATCGTAGCCCAAACTAGATCAATCGCCACATTTCCTAGATCCGGTTAGGAGTCTTTCTAGTTTAGGTTCACCTGAGCATACCTCCAAGTATCCTTCAAACTCAAGAGAGAAGAGACTTCTAATTTTAGATTATCATTCTCTAATTTTAGATTTTCAATTTTAGATGTTTTAAAATCTAAATCGCACTTGGTTTTTTGAAAACAATCAGATAGATGCAATTTTTCTAAAACTAAAGTGTCAAAATTTTCTTTTAGCTTTAAAAACTTTTCTTTTTAAAGTTTTAATTTTACAGCTATCTTACAACTACCCCTGTATAGGGCATTATAGGCATCTTGTAAATCTTCATCATTTTCAAGATCACTTCTCAGATTGTCATCATAAGTTGAATCATAATTTTCTGAGGAAGTGACTCTACCTAGAGTCATTAAGGCCATAACCTCATTAGTAGACTCAGAATCAGAATCATCTGACTCAGAAGAAGCTTCAGAGCAGGATGATTCATCCCATGTAGCAACATACCTTTCCTTTTAGGATTGTCCTTCTTTGGACATTTATTTGCCAAATTCTCTTATTCATGGCAGTTGAAACATTGGCTGTCTTTAAGTGATTTTCAAGTTTTAGATCTACCCTTTTTCTTCTCAGAGGGTTTTTAAAAATCAACTCTCTTTTTGCTTTTGAAAATTTTATAAAACTTCTTGGCTAAAAGTATCATATCATCCTCTGAATTTTTACAATCAGAATTATTAGAATTATGAGAAATACCTTTAGAAGATTTTAGGGCTATGGATTTACCTTTAGGAGCCTTAAAGTTTAACTCATAGGTTTGTAAAGAACCAACAAGTTCTTCAACCTACATGTTATCCGTATCACGAAGTTCCTGAATGGCAGTGACTTTTGAATTGAACCTTTCAGGCAATGAGCGCAGTATCTTTGCACAGACTTTAATTTCTGGGATGCTTTCTCCGAGACCCCACATTGAGTTGACTATGTCATTTAACTTAGTATAGAAGTCCATGAATGTTTCACTTTCTTCCATACGTATTTCCTCAAACCTAGTGGTAAGGATTTAAAGTTTAGATTTCTTGACAGTAGTCGTATCCTCGTGTGTCATTTCTAAGATATCCCAGACTTGTTTTGTAGTATCACAAGATATAATCCTTTTGAATTCATCTGGTGATAGTGCGCAAGTAATTGCATTTAAAGCCTTAGCATTGACATTGCCTTCATTTTTCTGAAGAGTGGTCCAAGTATTATAAGGTGTAACCTTAAGAGTTTTAATACCATCAATGCCTAGAACTTCAATGGTAGGTGGGTTCCACCTAGTCACTGTGGATTGTCACACATTTTCATCGAGAGATCTCAAAAAAAAATCTCATCCTGGCTTTCCAATAAGCATAATTTGAGCCATCAAATGGTGGTGGCCTAGTAATTGGAAGGCTATCAAAATTTGACGTGATATAAGCTCAAATCGGTTAACTCAGGAAATAAATCCAAATAAATGAGCTATTAGGCTTTGATACCACTTGAAAAGGCCAAGCTAAAAGTCTTAGAGTGGGGGGGGAGGGGGTGAATAAGACTATGCCAAATTAAAATTTAAATGTGGAATTAAGAAAGAACTAGAACAAGATAGCACTTATCAATCCCAAATAACAGAAATAAATAGCAACCTCAAATGCACAAGTATTGAGAGGTTGATACAAATGTTGTTCTAAGGACAACCTTACACCAAAAACCAATGGCTTATGGTAGGATAACCTGATTTCTAGAACGGTCTATGAATCAAAGTCCCAAACCAATACAGAGGAATAAAGAATAAAATAGAAATAAATATCTACTGCTATTACGACATTCACCGCATGTGTAGAAAATAAATTACAATCATTCACCACAAATGCACAACAATAAACATTCACCACAACTCCAACAATTATAGTGGTTCGCTTGTGTGTACACCAACTATTAGAAAATAGCCACACAACTACTCCACTCCCAATATCCTCACCCACAAGATATTGGCTTTCACTATGAAATAGGTTTTCCACGGTTCACCAAAAATCTTCACAATTGTGTTTTCAAAGGGCTACCATAATTAAAAAACCCACTCATTGAGATTTTCTAGCTATCTCAGTCAAAACCAAAAATGAAAAATTTTCTAGCAATCTTACAAACCAAATACAGAAAATTGAGATGTACTTTTCTGAAGATTCTTCTTCTGATGAAGCCTGATAGAACCAATTCGATGTAGATGTTCAATGTCCAATCTTACATATGAAAGGGTTCTTAGGTCTAAATGATTTTTAGAATAAATCAACCTAGGCTAGCTTGATTTGATTTTGATCTCAAAAAGGGTAAAATCAATATTCCCATTTTAAAAGAAATAGAATTGAATAGAGATCACAAAATTAAATGTAAAAAAGCCATTAAAAGAATCTTAAATACTAACCAATTAGCTTCTCGAATGTGGGGACAAGTTTCTCAGAGTTGTGACTTGAATATCTTATAATGAATTGAAAAACTCTGAAAGTCGTCCTCAATTTATATGTAAAAATATTGTTCCCTCAACTGGCCTAGTGGTCAGCTTGACTGGTCGAAGGACCAACAACATTTCAAAATTTCTGGTGCGATAAGATAAGATCGCTACTCGACTGGTTGAGTGGCTTGCTTGACTGGTCGAGCACTGCACTCGATTGGTTGAGTGGGACTCAGAAATGTTGCTGGACTTTGAGTCGAGCCTGCTGGACTAGTCGAGCACTATTCACTCGACTGATCGAGCAATCTCCAGGACTGGTCAAGGGTCAACAGAAAATTTTAAAAATTCACAACAAACCTTGGACTGGTCGAGAAAATTCTTGGATTGGTCGAGCCAGTGTCTGGACTAGTCGAACCATGACTAGGACTGGTCGAAAAATGACCTATAAAATTATCAAATGACTTATGATATAAGTGCAAATTGTATGACCTATCTTAAGGTCAATCAAAGGTCAAACAAACCTTACTTGTGAGATTGATTCATCATATATCATTCGCTTGAAGTAGTTGAAGTTTGAAGACTTAATCTAGTACTTAAACTTCTTGTTTTTGAACCTCTTGATCTTGTACTTTTTTGTTCTTGAAAATGAACTTCTTGATGTTGTACTTGAACTTCTTGATCTTGTACTTGAATATAGACAAGATTGGCAAGGATGACATGAAGTTGATCTTACAATAACTGCTAAACAAGATACAGATTCCAAGAGGTTTTGGCACTACAAAATTTAACAAACCTAGGAGCTAGATAAGATAACATTTACACTTTCGCATAACGTAAGTCTCTGTGTCATCGAACCGTCCTTCGATGTCATCGAGCGAAGCTTCGATCCATCGAACAGGCCTTCGATTCATCAAGAATGTGTCCAAAATAATCCAGCGAGTTGCTTCAATTTCTTCAATAAATTATATGTCATTGAGTAGTCTTCGATGTCATCAAGCACCTTCCTTCTAGTCATCGAACATGTCTTCGATTGATCGAGAGAAGCACCCAATATGTCCAGCAACCAACTCGATTTTCTCTCATAAATTTGATGTCATCTACTAGTGTTCGATGTCATTGAACGGATATTCGATGTCATCGAATGGTTCTCAATGGCACAGCCTTTGTGATTTCTACACTTGTTCTTTCGACTTCCTTCCTTCTTCACTTGGTTTTCTTGAATCTTGAAGTCTTGAAATCTTCGGTCTTGGTCTCTACAGGTCCATTCTTTGCCTTAGTGACTTTTGAGCACTAAATCTATGCTTTTAGCATTCTTTTCAATCAAAGCTCTTAAATTCACTTTGCAACACAAACACATGTAAAATATACCATTAAGCCATATTGTGTTTGTAAAACCAAGAAATAAATGGGAGATAATATGCAATATTTGACCCTCAACACAATACCCCTATCATGGATGACAGATGGGGATGTCTTGGGAACCTAGGCAGTTCACACCGATAGCCCAAACTTATAGTGAGATACTGGCCACCCTAATCCAAAGGCAAATCCTTATCCCGCTACTGCCTAGGCCCCCACCAAACCCTTTGCCACCAAACTATAATGAGAATGCATACTGTGCATACTACCAATCCAGAGGCCACATAACAGACCGTTGTTTCACCTTGAAGCATGCATTCCAAGATCTAATTGACAACTAAACAATTGTGATTACCACTCTTGTTTTGTTGCCACCAATTACATCCTCCAGATCCCTACCATTGCATCAAGTATACCCCATCTCATCAAGAACCCCTACCAACAGTTTCATTCAGGGAGAATCACCTTGTCATCCAGTCCAATACATCCATTCAATCACCGCCAACCCAACACCAATACTTTTGATTCTGCAAGGGGCACACCCAGCCAGTCTGTCACACCCCAAACTTGGAAACCGAGCTACAAAATTCCTGATCACGAATCCAGCGCCGACAGCCTCCATAGTACCCCATTATCGGCTCCCGGCACCCATATACTAGGTTCCGATCCTGGGATCTTATAAGGAGGACTTTTCAGCATGAATTTATTCCATAACAAACATAATCATAAGCATAACCCCACGAACAATAACCAAG
Organism: Magnolia sinica; assembly: GCF_029962835.1. Lineage (NCBI taxonomy): Eukaryota > Viridiplantae > Streptophyta > Magnoliopsida > Magnoliales > Magnoliaceae > Magnolia > Magnolia sinica. The sequence goes on from NC_080583.1 coordinate 35,346,765, forward strand.
ACACCATCACAAAATCCACTATGATAAAAAAAACTTTAATGTACAATGGGCATAAGGGGAAATACAATGATAATAATAACGAAAATCCCTAAAGCTCGACTGCACGCTCCTATTCCTACTAAGCTACGGCTGCGTCCTGGCATCACTTGCACGCATCAATCATGCATAAGCTTATAGAAAGCTTAGAGAGTGGTGAGAGTGTGTGCGCAATATAAGCATGCTCAGAATGCAATATCAGAGTAATGCGAAATATACTAGTAAGTCATGAATGTTATCAGCCTTACTAAGGCTATGCGATGTAAGGCATGAATACTATTGGTCACATCAAGGCCATACGATGCAAGGAGTGAATGATGTCGGTCATACCAAGGCCATGCGATGTGAGATACAACTCAAGCATACCAGTCCTCATCTGAATCCATATATCAATGCAGCTCATCACTATAGCATCAAATATCAGTATAGTTTTTACTCTGGATAATCACCGGGGTCTAGTACACTCTATGCCAGCTTGCCACCCCTATCCGAGTACACAACTAGGTAAGTAGAAAAGACCTCACTATTCGCCTGCTAATATTGGGCCCGGCTTGTCGATAGAGGACTCATTCCTCAAGCTGGTCAAACTCAACCTATATATTGCCCCCTCACTTAGGTGGGTAAGGTCACACCCCTTTCTAACACACCATGACATAGTGGGAGATGCAGCCTACTAGTATACAGCTGTCGTACGGTCATATATTCACTCGATCTCGACGTTGAAGTCATCCTCTGGTACCATCAGATTTAGAGATTTTTACCGAGGGACATCTATGGCACCCCGATTCTAGTAATAGTATTTTCGGTATCCAATCCAGCTCTCCATGATGTGCCTGTGGAGACCACGGCCTTGATGTCGCTAGGGCGTATAGTAACCACATCACATAATGCAAGATGCATGAGTCATACAATCCAGTCATGCATCAATCCTGCAGGTACCGTGAGCTTATGAGGGACAACATTACCTATCAGGGAGTCCCATAAACAACCTGCCCTATGACATATGCAATTGTCAACCACATCTTATAACAAACATGCAGATGATGCGTATGGGCATGTATCATGATGTTATGCTGTCATATACTCATAATCGATATCGATAACCGGCATCGATAATCGGCCTATATTCAAGATGGGGTCCATAGAAGAACAACCGATCTAAACCAAAATATAAAGCTCGGCCATCTGCCGTGGATATATTAAATCCGATATCTACGGCGATAATCGACCATGCAACATCAATGGGGCCCAATGATTTGGGTTAACCCACTTAAAGAATGATGAGAATGGGCCTAACAAGGCCTAAGGGAAGGTCATAATGTGGACATTTAACCATCATTGCCCATCAATGTGGACATTTAACCAACATTGCTACTAAGGAGTGGCTCACATAGTGCCTAACATATAGTGGGCCCATGGCCTCACATAAGGGCCCAATACACATCCCATTAGGCCTCACACACAAAGGCCTCATACACATCATAATGGGCCTCATCATATGGGCCATATATACATCACATTGGGCCTGATATCTAGGCCTCAAATACATCAAACGGGCCGCAATACATGGGCCTCATATACATCAAATGGGGTGCAACACATGGGCCGCAACAATGAGCCTCCAACATATCACAATGGGCCTTGTATCTGGGCTTCAAATACATCAAGTCGAGCCCACCGTTCTAGGTGAACTATCTACACCATATATCTATTTTTAGAGATCATTTTAGAGTATTGCCCAAAAAGAATATGAATTATATTCAAAGATCATCTGGACCATACCATAATGGCAGTGGAGATGATGATTTAAAGATCATCTAGACCATACCACAATGGTAGCGGAGATGATTTAAAGATCATCTGAACAATACCACAATGGCATCGGAGATGATTTAAAGATCATCTGGACCAAACCATAACGTTGATTTTCCATCCAAACTATTCATACGGTCATAAAGACCTGAATTAAGAGGAAACAAATTTCATATTGATCCAAAACTCCCGTGACCCCAAAAGGGTTTCAATGGTAGACATTCAATCCCCATGGTTTTTACAGTGAGGTCCACTTGATAAATAGATCTATCTTATTTTTAGTCTCAAGCCTTAAGACGAGCTCACCATCCAGATGGACGGTTTGGATGTAACACATACATCAAGGTGGGCCTGACAGATGGATGGTGTGGATGGAACACATACATCAAACGGGACCCACAGAACTTGTAACGTCAATACAGCAGCTATACTGCTGGTGTGAGGTATACCAGCCAATCCACATCCCACATGTGTGAGGATATAAAATACATACATTTGGTGGGTCCCCGGTGAATGGATGGACGACGTGGATTACATACCTCCTGGTGGACCCCATACGTCCAACGAACGGACAGTGTGGATATACATCATATGGGCTCCACGTCCCAGCCCATGGATGACTTGGGAAAGCACATACATCATGGAGTTCCACGTCCATCCATGGACGGCGTGGGTAGAAATAGATACATTAGGGTGGGTCCCACCATCCTGGGATGGACGGTGGACGGTGGACGGTGTGGATATAAAATTCATACACATGTGGGCTCCATCGTCTTGGCCCTGGACGGAGGACAACATGCATATACACTAGGTGAGTCCATACGTGTGGCCCACCAACTACTTTGAAACAAGCAGATATTTGTGTTTTCACTTCGTCCAGGTGTGTTGGATGTCCTGGTGACGGACAGCCTGGATGGGCACATCATCAAGGTCGCCCCATGTCCAACAACATGGATGGACGGCTAGGATAAAACACCTACTTCTGGTGGGTCCTACATGTACATAGCCCACTTGAAGGAATCAAGCTGATATTTATATTTCTCTCGGTCCAGGCCTGTCCCAACCAGCCCAGGCAGCAACAAAGCTGCTGGACATTAGCAAGGTGGGCCCAATACATGGACGGCTGAGATAAATACTACATCATGGTCGGATCCACATGGGTGGGCCACACAGCCCTGGACTAAACTGAACTTTGTATTTTCCCATCGTTTGGGCCTGTGTGGCCGACCAACCATGTAGGCCCAAAACGGTCAACAATATGGTCCTATATGTGGGTAGCAATGTGGTCCACTGGATGGACAAAGAGGATAAATCTCATACAATCATGGTGGCCACAAGATTGAAAGAGAGAGAGAGAGAGAGAGAGAGAGAGAGAGAGAGAGAAAGAGAGAGAGCAGTTGTGGGAGGGGCCCTGCCACTATGGGCCCCTCTCTTGCATTACAACACATGCATGCATCACTTGGTTCCCACCGAATGTGAGCCCTCAAATCATCAAATCCATGCAAGAAAATACAAATCTAATTCTAGAAAAGCACCCACCGATGGTCTTCTTCTTTAGCTCCTTGGACTCCTTAGCTCCCAGGCTTTCTCTTTAAGGGTGGATGATGAAGTTTGAAGGGATGGATGGTGAGATGAGGGGGTAGGAAGTGGGCCTTGATCTTTTCTCTCCTTAGAGTTTTTCTCTCATGGAAGCTTGGGAAATGGTGGAGAGAATGAGAGAGGAGAGGGTGTTGTAAGAGAGATGGGATAGGAGGAATGGATGTTGTAAGAAAGTGACATGGAGGGTGTGGGCTTGGTTGAATTTTGGATGAGAGAGGGATGAGTGACGAGAGAGAGAGAGAGAGAGAGAGAGAGAGAGAGAGTTGACTTTGGATAAGGCTTGTGTAAGAGAGGGATGAGTTGTGTACTTGACTTATGATTGATTGATTGATGTGAAAGGTGGTAAAGATTCTTTTAGAATTCACAACGCGCGGTGTTTTCCTCAAAATAAATGTAGGCCCACAACTCCTGACCTGGGTATCGCATCAACGCACGAGACGCGGCGACAGCAGGGTCGCTAGGGTACAAATTTTGAGTCGAGTCGACATAAATATACAGGATGCGACTTAGAGTCACACACAAACGCCAGTTATAGGTCGCGGGTCGCTGGAATTGGACGAGAAGGATCGCAGGAGTCAATGGAACGGTATGGTCTAGGATACGGGTCTTACATAGTCTAATCTCTGTGCCCTTAAATATGCAAGGGGCATCTCCAAACAATCCAATCTCCATACCCCCAAGTCTACAAGAGCCACCCCCAATCAATCTAGTCCATACATCCTTTGTCTTGCAAGGGGCACCACCTGCCTATCTGGCCCCTACTCTAACCGTCATACTCCAAGAAAATGCCCATTCCCTGATTAACATACCGCATGCCCTAATAAAATCAAGGCTAAGCTTTAATCATGCAGTAACTTTCCAAGAAGGCCATTTTGCTACTCAAAGGGATTTTTCTAACTCTACTTAATCTTCAATCCTTCAAGAGAAGAGTCTAGGATGAGCGGTTCCCACCTCTGGGAGACAGGTCAAGGGAGAGATTAACGTCGATATTCTGATTAGTCTCAAAACATCAACCATAACCTTTCAGGTCTTCGACACCATAGCTTCATTTCATCTCCTCCCTAAATGATCTTGGATCCACAAAGTCTGAGATATCTCTTTGACTCTTCACCGAAAGGCCAAGTACATTTTCAGAGACAAGGCGTTAACCATTCTGGATAATCCCGAACAAATCTTCCCGATAGAAGCAACCAACCATCAAGAGCTACATATCCCGATTATAGACATACAATGCTTCGGTGAGGACATCCCATACCATAGTCTCAAGATTAAGACTGTGAATTACATTCCTCTTGCATGTACCATAGGATTAAACTATGTCTTCCCTCTAGTTGAGCACCAACATTTTTATTATCAGCTCGAATATCAAGAGAATGCAAGTATGAGAGGACTAGAATATCAGCCTTCTATGGGTGAGATAGCAAAGCATAGATGTATCAAAGGAGGGCAAAGTTGGCAAGAGGAGGATGATCCCTTCATCCACACATCAATCAGATCCATTAGAGAAGGGATCATTTATCCGGTTGGCATGCCAAGATCCACCGTGGGGGATCAAATGAGCGGAATGTGCCTAACTGAACTGTTTGAAAATGACTCGGGCAAGGGGCAAGAATTGTCCCTGATTGACTGGACCACAGTTTGAGTCCCACCTGAGTTAGAAGAATCTAAAGAGTTGCAATGCATCGGTGATGGGCTGAGAAAAATGACATCGAACACCAACTTAGAGCCCAATCCCAAATTCATCATGAATTTGAGCACGACAATGAGGGCCCACCTACTGATCCTCTTAGCCTTGCCTCTTAAGGGGAGGGAGTGCAGGGTAGTAGTTGGTTCGCAATCCCCATGAAGGTATAATAAAAGCAAATAATGTTTGGCTCTCTGAGCTAAATCAGGCAATCCCTAGTTCGCATCGTCATCTTGCTTGGGTCCATTTTTTAAAATAATCTAAAAAATTAGAAGATCTAAAAAAGCCAAAAACGCTAGATATTTTCAAAATACCAAAAAAAGATAGATATTTTTAAAATAACAAAAAATCTAGATATTTTTAAAATGCCAAAAAAAATTATATATTTGCCAAAATCCCAAAACAACAGAAATTTCTCAAACACAAAAACACTAGAAATCTTTCAAAAATCACAAGTAATAATGTGCCAAGTTTGTCCGTTAAAGCGCTTGAGTAAGAAGTTAACTCGTATGATTTTGATCTAGAGTTGTAATTTAAACTCATGGGTCTAAACGAAGCCCAGGATGTGGAAAATGATGATCTGACTCTTGAACTAGAGGATTCCCTTAGAAAGTTCGAAACAAATGCCAATGTCGTTATGGATAATTTCAAAATTGTGAACTTGTGATCTATTGAGCTCCCTAGAACAATATGCATCAAGAAATCCTTGCCTCTTGAGTGTAAGCAAAGGATGACAAAATTCTTAAGGCTAGGGCTATCTAACCTTGCGTTCTCCTATAAAGCCTTATCCAGATCTAATGAAAAGCTAGTCATATACCACCTTCTATGAAACCTAAAGTCAAGCCCATCAAGCAAATGCTGTTAAAATCATGTCTGAAGTCCACGATGGAGTAGGTGGCCCCTGCATAAATGAACATTTGATGTCTAAGAAGAACTTGAGACTATTCTATTACTGATGAACGATGGAGACAGACTATTGCCGCATATCAGGAAGTGCTTCAAGTATTCGAAGCTTGCATAAAGGATCCATGTGCATGCTTCGAGTCTTTATAACATGGTAACACCCTTGTCCTTTTTCATTATGGGGTATGGACATCATCAAAAGAATGAACCCAAAGGCATTCAATGGTCATGAGTGCATTCTCGTGTCAGACAAAAGTGGGTAGCGACAACATCCTACATCATCGGTATGAATGAAAAGAGAAGTTAAGGAAAGTGAGTAGTGGTAAGCTCAATACGACAACTAGATCTCGCAGACATAAAGCGTGTGCACACGCTAAGCCACTCACAACTCTATCAAGAGAGGATCATTAAGACCAATGACAAGTCCAAAGATGAAGGTCGGCAACATGGTAATAATGCATATCATATCACTGCACCTAGTAGATCCAGGGGGTAAGTCTAAGACTTCCTAAGATGGTCCGCTGATCATCCGCGAGGGCTTCTAAGAGGTGCCCTTCGGCTCACCAACATGAGGGGTGAAGATCTTTCAGAGCCCATCAACGCTAACAACATGAAGATCTATCATGGGTAATCCCACTTAATTGTGTCAACAACCACAATCATAAAACTAAAGTCAAATAACAAGAGGTTAGCATCCAGAGGTACATTCCATCATCAATCCTTTCATCGAATAAGTGTTTCAAAAAAATAAAGGGTTAAAAAAAGAAGTAAAAAAGATAAAGAAATAAAAAATGGATGAATAAAGTGCACGGTCCAAAAAATAGAGGAAAAACAAGAGTTGAACCCAATGAGTGAGAACACAAGTTACCAGCCCGTTTTCCCTTAGGATAGTTTACCACAATGTCAGCAACTTCACGGTCATGATTGAAGACATAGTCAAGCAACTCACCAGTCGACTGACAATGAATGGAATCTAACCTCTCGTCTCTGTTATATGAAAAGAAAAAGAAAAATAGCATGCCTAAGCGAAACGGGTGAGGTGAAAACCCGACAGGGCGCCTCGAGTAAAAACAACGGGCATGTAGCAGACTTGGTGAAAACCTTAAAAGGCGCCTAAGGTAAAAAGAGCACAGTAACCAAGGGGCAGGCAAGAGCAAAAACTCGGGATGTGGTGAAAATTCGAAAGGGAACCATGGGTAAAAATAACAGGAAAGCTAGTCATAGTGAAAACCCGAAAGGGCGCTATGGGCAATAATGGTTAGAAAAGAAAAAAAATAAAAAACAAAAAGTGCAGGTACAAAGGAAGCTAAGGCAATGAGAAAAATAAAGAAGCATAAGGAAAAGCTAAGTCCTTAATCATAATTCTATCAAACTCTACCTAAATCCAATGGGCAAGATTCTAGTATGCGCATACTCTCAAGGAATCATGAACCCTAGTAAACAACTCAGAATACCGAATTCGACATGGGTTGAGTCTAATGTTCTGATTCTGTTCACAACCCCAAGTGTAAGGTCGCGATATAGTAATAACTTGGTGAGACCAAGGTTGAATCCACATGGACTAAACTTCTACGTAATCTGAAAATAACTAAAACTAGAACTAGAAAAAGATCTAAATTGAATTTTGGAATAGTTGAGAGGAATAGTGAATAAATTATCAATAATCAAAAGGAAACTAGAGTGTCAAGAATCCACTTGTAGTTATCAGATATTACCTTGATTCAACAAACATAATTGGAATCAGAATCCTATCCTATCTAATTGGAAGATGAAGCAATTAAATCAAATCTCTGAACTTTTCATTGATTTAATCCCTAATGAAGGAATATTGTGATGATTGGAAAGGAATTCATGCATCCACCATGCCCAGGAGACGATGGTGAATCACGAGTTTTACCAATCTCACAATCTCAAAACAGGAAAAGAAGATATTTAAAGATATCACAATATTTATTGTAATTTGAGTTATAATAAATCATAGAAAACTGAATATATTCCTTAAATTCAAACTAGAAATCAATGATATTCAACATAAACAAGAATTAAAGCAAATGAAGCATCAAAGTTAACTATAGCTTCACTACTTAGCCCTATCTAAGAGATTAGTTAGTCATAGCTAACTCAAAAATAAAAGAAAAAGTATAAAAGATATACTAGAATCAATGAAGAAATCGAAGTAGAAGAATGTTGTTAGCATTTCGCCTAAGCCTTCTCTTCCTTTTCAAACCCTAGAAGATGCTTTGGAGCATCTCAGGGAATCCTATTTATAGTTGTGGAACTTCAACTTTCGCACCGAGTTAGAAAAATCTAGAAACCGCTTCAAATTTACACACTCTACGCAGTTCCCAAAATAGACTTTTAGAACTTTCATTTTTTAAATTTGAAGTTTCAGAACATGTTTTTTTTAGGACAATTTCAGGAATATGTTTTTATTTTTATTTTTTCAGGACAATTTCAGGATTCCTTTTCTTTACTTCAAATCTTTGCTTCTCTTAATTCCTCACTTGGTTTCCTTGGATCTTTGGCATGTGAATTTTTCATTAATGATTACCAAATCTCCAAATCTTCATTTAGTAATCTTTTGAAAATAAATCTTCCATTTGGCATCAATTTCACATTAAGCTCTCAAAATCACCTCGCACATGAAAACATGCATAATTAGATTGATTAAACACTATCATGTTTATAAAACCAATGTATAAATAGAGAAAATATGCAATATTTCACACTCAACACACCCCCAACCAACATTTTGCTAGTCTCGAGCAAAACATGCGTGAAGTGATCTTCAATCTTCAATGTTCAAATCACTTTTAGAAATTAATTTTTTGTGCAATCAAGTATGAATGAGTACAATCTAAAGAAGCGAGAGTGCAAATTTGAAAACCTAGCGCCGAATCATAGGAGCAATAATCAAAAAGTTTCTTTATCAATCATCTAAAAGCATAAGTTCATATATCAAGTTTTTCCAATGTTCTTAGTGAATTCTATTTACTTTCCATAACATACTACTATTTCATAATGTTAGCCATGCTCATAACCTCAAGTTTTATTGAACAATTAAGTACTAATTCCGAACTTATCACCTTTTCCTTCTTTTTCCAGTTTTTGATTTTATATCAACGGTCCCTTTTATTTATTCATTTTTTTCAAGCTTTTCATTCCTTTCCAGTCTTTTCATCATACATGACCTTTTTATCAATCTCTCTGTTTTTTAACTGGTTCTTTTCATTTTTTTAAGGTGGATAAAATTCTCCAGACTTGATTCTCAATATCTTTTAATGATATACATATTAACAATAAAAAATTCTAGTAATATTCATAGAAAGCAAATTGAACGTGTCTTGTGATTTAGATTTTCATGATATTCAAACTTCCTCTTAATCGATTAAATGAAAGAACTTAAGCGATAGTCTTACTCAGTTGATTAAACTCTAACAATTTTAAATTCAATCTCTTATCTTATCATCATACTCAAAGAATTCTTAATTCCACAAATTATCATTTCCCAAACATGTTTTTAGCTTAAAAAATTGAAAATTTTCACAATTTTTGCTCAAAACTAAGAAAACACTTATTAGTTTACCTAATCCACACCCCAACCTAAAACCTACATTGTCCTCAATGTAAAAGATATGAGCATGCAATGCACATGAGACAACAAAAAGAAATGAGAAGTGATGGGAAGATAATACTTGAAGAAGGAGAATTGAAGTTTTTCCAAAGTTCTTAACATGTAAATGGGTTAGCATGAAGACTAAACAAACCGAAATCAAACTACCCTAATCATAAATCTTATGAAAGCAATAAACTTAACTATACCTCCATCAGACTAGGAGGTCAATCCTGGTACACATGCTCAGTTAGAGGCATGAACATGTCCTCTGAATTAACCTTCTAAACAAATGGTTTGAGACGATGTCCATTCACTTTGAAAACATTGTCATTCGTCGAATTCTTTATCTCGATGGCCCATGAGGATAGACATTAGTAACAATGAAAGGACTGGTCCAATGAGATCGAAGTTTATCTCGAAAAAGATGAAACTGAGAATTGTACAAAAGGACTTTTTGTCTAGTTATGAATGATTTCCAAAGAATGTTCCTATCATGAAATACCTTCATCTTGTCCTTGTAAATTCTCGAGTTCTCATAAGCGTTGTTCCAGATTTCTTCGAGTTCATTCAATTGAAGTTTGCGTAGCGAGCCAGCGTTGTCCAAATTAAAGTTCAGATTTTTGAGAGCCCAATAGACTCTATGCTCCAGGTCCACAAGCAAGTGGAAAGCTTTCTCATAGACGAGTCTAAAGGGAGACATTCCAATGGGGTCTTAAAAGCTATATAATAAGCCCATAAAGCATCGGTTAAATAGATTAACTAATCCTTACGGTCAGGGTTAACCGTCTTTTCCAGAATTTATTTAATTTCCTTGTTGAAAATCTCAGCTTGCTAGCTTGTCTGCGGGTGGTATGGAGTGATCACTTTATGAGAGATGCCATATTTCTTCATTAAGTTTTCAAATAGCCTATTACAAAAGTGTGAAACTCCATCACTAATGATGGCCCAAGGTGTTCCGAACCAGGAAAGGATATTTTCTTTTAAGAATCAAATGACTGTTTTATGATCATTATTCCGGCACGGGATCGCTTTGACCCACTTAGTGACATAGTCTACTGCTAACAAAATGTAAATATTCCCAAAGGATTGGGAGAATGGTTTCATGAAATCGATGCCCCAACAACTAAATGCTTCAATGATAAGAATGGAGTTTAGAGGCAACATATTTTGACTTGATAACCCTCCCAATTTCTGACAATGCTCACAAGCTTTCCAAAACTCATGAGTATCTCTGAACATCATGGGCCAGTAAAATCTGCACTGCAGAATTTTGGCCATGGTCTTTTTAGTGGAAAAGTGACCACCACAGGTCTAAGAATGACAAAATGAGATGACACTCTGATGTTCATTGTCTGGCACACATCCCTTGGACTTTGGTCTGAGCAATATTTAAACAAATAAGGATCATCTCAAAAAAACTTACGTACCTTGGCAAAGAATTTTTTTCTTATCTTACACAGTCCAATATGTTGGCGTGAAACCTGTAATAAGATAATTCACAATGTCAGCAAACCAAGGCAATTGAGATAGTTTAAATAATTGTTCATCGAGGAACATGTCATTTATCAGTGTTAGCTCAAAGGAATCGGGGAGATCAAGTCTTGAGAGGTGGTTAGCCACTACGTTCTTTACTCCCTTTTTGTCTCTTATTTCTATGTTGAATTCGTAGAGTAGGAGGATCCATCTTATCAGGCGAGTCTTGGCATCATTCTTAGAGAGAATGTACTTTAACACCGCATGATCAGTGTAAATGATGATCTTGGATCCGATCAAGTAGGACCTAATTTTTTTAAAGCGAACACTACGACTAAAAGTTCCTTCTCCGTAGTAGAATAGTTTACTTGGGCAGAATTTAGAGTTCTACTCATATAGTGAATCACATAGGTCTTCTTCTCTTTTCTTTAGCCTAACACTACCCTAATAGCATAGTCAGATGCATCATACATAATCTTAAAAGGTATGCCAGTCGGGTGGCTGCATAATATGAGCGGTAGTCAATATTCCCTTGAGCTTAGCGAAAGCTTCATGGCATTGTTCAGTCTACTCGTATGGTGCATCCTTTTGAAGTAGATTACATAAAGGATGAGAGAGATGGATAAAGTCCTGTATGAATCATCTATAAAATTTGGTGTATCCTAAAAAGGATCGCACATCACGTATGCTCTTGGGTGGAGGTAGGTTAGAGATAAGATCAATTTTAGCCATGTCTACCTCAATTCCCTTGGATGAAATTATATGTCCAATAACAATTCCTTTGGGAACCATGAAATGATATTTCTCCCAATTCAGAACCAAATTCTTTTCCTCACATCGTTTCAGCACACATTTAAGATTTTTCAAACACTTGTTGAAGGATGGACCAAAGACAGAGAAGTGTCCATGAAGACTTCTAAATATTGCCCCACCATGTCAGAAAAATACTCAACATGCATTACTAAAAAGTAACGGAGGCATTACATAGTCTGAATGTCATCATTCGGTAAGCAAAGGTGCCAAATGGACATATGACCATTGTCTTTTCTTGATCTTCAAGGGCTATCTCTATTTGATTGTAGCCCGAATATCCGTCAAGGAAGCATTAGTAATAATATCTAGCTACCTTTTCCAAAATTTGATCAATGAAGGGCAAAGGAAAGCGGTCCTTGTGACGGTATTCAACTTTTTGTAGTCAATGCACATTCTCCAACCATTAGTAACTCTAGTTGGTACAAGTTCATTATCAGCATTGGCTACGATAGTGATTCCGAACTTCTTAGGAACCACCTAAGTTGGACTCGCTCATTGACTATCGGATATAGGGTATATGATACCCACATTCAACACCTTAAGCACTTCTCCCTTGACCACCTCTTTTATGTTTGTATTTAATCGATGTTGTGGTTGTTGGGAGGTTTTTGCATTATCCTCTAGATGAATGTGGTGAGTACAAATCAAAGGATCAATTCCTTTGAGGTCCACAATCGACCATCTAAGGGCTCCTTTATGCTCAATGAGAGCAGAAATAAGTAAACTCTCTTGTTCTTTCTCAAGGTGAGAAGAAATCACCACCGGGTGTCTCATCTTAACTTAAGTAAACATATTTGAGATCAACAGGCAAGGGTTTTAGGTCATGCTTTGGTGCCTTGAGACATGACAGTAAAGGCACTACGTTAGTTTAAGGCAATTTCTCAAATTATGGCCTTCACCAAATAATTTCATGTAACGATGTCGCATCAAGCAAGGCATCCATCTCCCGAATCATGTCATCATCTAAATTAGGGGAGTGGGCCAAGCACGTCTCTAAAGGGTCAAAGTATAGAGTCAAAAGTGTTATATATTTCACGAAAGAGTCAATCATGTTAATGTCATGGGTATCGTCTCCATCCTCTGTCTGTTTGCTCATATTAAAAAAGATATTGAGCTCCAATGTCATATTTTCAAAAGATAGATTCATAATTTCATTCCTACAATTAATGATGACATTTGATGTAGCAAGGAATAGACGACCAAGAATGACAAGTATCTGAGTGTTCACATCCACAATGGGTTGAGTATCCAGAACAATAAAATCTAATGGATAGTAGAATTTATCAACCTGGACCAACACATCCTCAATCCTTCCTTTTAGTACATGAACTGATCGATCAACAAGTTGTAATGTGGTCTGGGTGGTTTTAATTTACCTAGACCTAATTGTTCGTAAACCAATAATGAGATCAAATTAACACTCGCCTCTAAGTCAAGAAGTGCGTGCTCAATCCGGTGGTTCTCAATTACACTTGTGATGGTTGGGCGCCGGGATCTTTGTATTTTTGTGGCACATCTTGCTTACAGATGACACTCACTTTTTCTGTCAAAAAGATTTTCTTTTGAATGTTTTACTATCTTTTGGTTGTACATGGATCTTTCAGAAATTTAGCATATGAAGGGATTTATTTAACGACATCTAGTAAAGGGATATTGACCTTCACTTACTTAAGCACCTCTAGAATATCCTGAGAGTTAGATAGAGGTTTTAGTACAATCAACCGTTGGGGGAATGGCGCAATCAGCTTATTTTGAGATTCCGGTTCCATGTGAGATGTCGCTAAGTCCATCATTCTTAACTTCTTTCGAGCCCTTAGGCTTTTCAACCCTCGCCAAAATAGTTTTGTCAATTATCTTTCTACTTCTAAGAGTAGTGATAAACTTAGCTTGTTCCACATGTTGATTGGAAGAGCTTGGGTCATTGATTTCACATTGTGGCTTTGGATTGGGGAGAGGTTGGGCTGGAAAAGTCTCTTTCTCCCTAGTTGCAAAGTGTGACTCAATCCTTTGAATTGATGATGTAAACATTCCCATTGTTGTTTTGAGATCTTGGAATGCTTACACTGTGTTCTGGTTAAAGAGCTCTTGGTTTTGCATGAATTTTTAAACTAGATCCTCTCGAGGTTTCCTGTGATTTAGAAGTTGAGTAAGGGCCTCTTAAAGATTGGACGTTTGTCCGTTCCTCCAACTGAAGTTTGGATGGTTCCTCCAATTGGAATTATATGTTTGAGGTGGGTCCACTGAATGGTCGTTGGTAAGTATTTACGGCATTTGATTGCTCATTTAATAAATCTTAAAAAGTAGGGATTGTGGGTCAATCCTGCGTCGCATGTATGTTGGTAGTACAAATACCACAAACAACTTCCACGACTTCCCTTGGTTCGATAGCTTCCACCTTCTTAAGTTGCATGGCCTCAACTTTTCTTATGAGATTGGCCACCCTTACACTCATGTTATCTTCTTCTTTTAAGGCATACATTCCTCCCCTTTCCTTTGATTGAGTAAGCTTAAAAGTGGTGAGTCTTAGGGAGGTGTCCCATGATTGCGCATTTTCTGCCAATTGATCAAGGTAATCCCATGCATCATCGACCTCCTTGTTTATAAATTCACTGTTACACATCATCTCTACAAATTGGCGCATTGGTGAAGTTAATCCATTATAGAAAAAGCTTATTGTCTACCAAATTTCGTACCCATGATGTGGACAGGAATTTGTGAGATCTTTGAACCTTTCCCACCATTGGAAGGTCTCTTCCTCTTTCTGGGCAAAGTTCATGATTGTCTTCCTTAAAGTATTAGTTTTATGAAACGGGAAATTTTTTTGAGAAATTCCTGGGTCATCACGGCCTATGTGCCGATAGATCATAGCTTTAAGGAGTGCATCCACGTCTTAGCCTTCTCCTTCAGTGAAAATGGGAACAATTTGAGTCGCACTATGTCATTAGACACGTTTGGAAAGTGTAATGTGGCAACTATCTCATCAAACTCTTTAATGTGCAAGTATGGACTTTCAAAATCTAGTCCATGGAATTTATGAAGGAGTTCTATCACTCTATGTTTAACATCCATGTTTCCTACATTAAGTGGAAACACCATGCAGGAAGGTATACTCACTCTTGCCGGTCACAAACAATCTCGCAAAGTAAAAGGCGGGGGAGCATTATACACCTCATTCTCATCTTGAACTTCCTAAACTAGAGGTTGAGGTTGATATGCAGCCATTACTTCAATTAACTGAGAGGATCTCAAGTGGTGTTTAATCCTTTGATGGATAGGCAACCCTTTGACTAATCCTCCTTCACTCAAGAGACGGAGAGTGTTATCACGAACCCAATTGGGCATGAAACACGCACAACCCTCAAGCACCAAACAACTAAAACCTAGAAGAAAGAAAACTATAGCAAATAAGAAATCTAGAAAAGAAAGAGAGAATTGGAAAGAGGTTAACGGATTGGAGTTGCTATGTTAAGATCCTACAAAACAGAAAACAATATTAGTTTCTAAAACAATTTCAGAAAAAAAAAATCATAACCTAAAAAAAAAGTTAACCGTAATCTTAACTTAATTATAATACCAATTAATCTCAAAAAAACGTATCTGTAATCCCCGGAAACAGTGCCAAAAACTTGTTCACAACTTCAAGTGCAGGGTCACGATGTAGTAATAACTCGGTGAGACTGAGGTCGAATCCACAGGCACTAAACTTGTACGTAATCTGAAAATAACTAAAACTAGAACTAAAAAAAGATCTAAATTGAATTCTGAAATAGTTGAGAGGAATTTTTAATAAAGTATCAATAATAAAAAAGAAACTAGAGCGCCAAGGATCCACTTGTAGCTATCAGGATGTTACCTTACTTGATTCAATAAACACAATTAGAATTAAAGTCCTATCCTATCCAATTGGAAGATGAAGTAATTAAATCAAATCTCTGAACTTTTCATTGATCTAGTCCTCAATGAAGAAGTATTATAATGATTAGAAGGGAATTCCTGCATCCACCACGCCCAGGAGATGATGGTGAATCACAAGTTTTACCAATCTCACAATCTCAAAACAGGAAAAGAAGATATTCAAAGCTATCACAACATCTATTGTAATTTGAGTCATACTAAATCATAGAAAACTGAATATATTCCTTAAATTCAAACTAGAAATCAATGATATTCAACATAAACAAGAATCAAAGCAAATGAAGCATCAAAATAAAATACAACTTCACCTCCTAGCCCTAGCTAGCCCTAGCTAAGAGATTGGCTAGTCATAGCTAACTCAAAAACAAAAGAAAAAGTATAAAAGATATACTAAAATCTATGAAGAAATTGAAGTGGAAGAACGTTGTTGGCGCTCCGCCTAGGCTTTCTCTCCCTTTCCAAACCTTAGAAGATGCTTTGAAGTATCCTAGAGAGTCCTATTTATAGTTGTGGATCTCCAACTTTTACAATGAGTTAGAAAAATCTAGAAGTCGCCTCAAATTTACACACTCTATGTAGTTCCCAAAATAAACTTTCAAATCTTTCATTTTTTAGACTCGGAGTTTCAGAACATTTTTTTAGGACAATTTCAGGAATATGTTCTTTTTCATGACAATTTTAGGATTCTTTTTCTTCACTTCAAATCCTTGATTTTCTTCATTCCTCACTTGCTTTCCTTAGATCTTTGGCATGTAAATTCTTCATTAATGACTTCCAAATGTCCAAATCTTCATTTAGTCATCTTTTGAGTATAAATATTCCTTTTGGCATCAATTTCACCTTAAGCTCTCAAAATCACCTCGCACATAAAAACATGCATAATTAGATCGTTTAAGCACTATCATGTTTATAAAACCAAGGTATAAATAGGGGAAAATATGTAATATTTCACACTCAACAGATTCCACCATTCAGGCACAAGTTCAAACACAAGCACACACAAACAGAAATGGTGCAAAAAATTTCATTTCATTTTCATTTTTCATGTATAATCTCATCCCTTTAAAAAAATTCCCTTTTTGGACATTCATGTATAAAAATCAAAGGTACGTATGGCTCTCTCTAAACTTTTCCAAACCCCTCTGAATCGCTTCCTATGGGTGACTATATTCCGATCATCATCACTCAAAAGGTAAATATCTCTCCTGATATCATAACTTCTTGGTTTCTTAGCTAATTCTCTTATTTTGTATCTTAGGTGTCAGAGTTCTTCCAAAATCACGAACTGTAAAGCGAAAAAGGTCTAACCTTTTAAATGGTATGATGGATTTGATCTTCAATAAGGATAAGTGGGGTTACCATCCCACCACCATCAACATCAACCATCATGGCCTTCCCACCACCCAAATCCGTACTACCCGTCATAGTCACCTCGCCATAATCACCCAAATCCATATCGCCCATCATAGCCATCCCATCACCCGAACCTGTGTTGTCCATCGTAGTCATCCCATCGCCTACATAGAAATCCACACCAATCATCATAGCCAGCCCGCCATCCAAATCTAAGATCATTTCGGCAAAAAAAATGCATCCCCAACAAAGCCAATCTCGATCGCAACTGTTAGAGTGTGAAACAACGGATCGGATCCTTTTAAAAAAATCACAAAAATATATTTTTTAATAAAACTAATCTTTTGTACAGTTTCAATAAAAACCAGATCAATCGGAAGTCCTATGGATCCTCCAGTGGAGACAACGAAACTATCTGGACATATTCCAAAAAAAAAAAAAAAAATCATTCTCAATAAAAACTGGCATTAATCATCTTCATTATCCCTAGGGGATAAGGACCGGACTTATTCAAAATTCTAAAAAATTGAAGGCCAAAATAAAAACTGAGCGACGACACCCTCCCCCGAGATCGGACAAATCTTTTGGAAAGGCCTTGGAAAAATCTTCAAAATTACAATAAAATCCCCTAGGAAGTGTAGCTCCTAATACGAGATAGTTTTCAAAACAAAAATTTTCAAAAAAATAATGCTCGGTATCCAAGGCACTATGAGGTTTTCTATACCTCTCAGTGACATCCAACGTAACAGCAAAATAAGATTCGACCTCTTCCAGTTTCTCCAAGAGTTGTCAAATCCATATGCGATACAACCACGGTTGGCCTGGATCTAAATGACAAGACGACCGTGTAATGATGAAGTTCAATGCAAGTGATGGTGAACACAATCCAACCCTAGTCAAACTAACCATTTCAAAAGAATGGGAAAGATCAGTTGTAACTGATTTATCAAAATTAAAAAACTGCATGAAAAAAGATCACCTGCACATACCTAGTCTGGGATGTTTGGGAAGTTTGATCAAGTTCAAGTCGGTGTAGTAAGTTCTCCGTAAGGCCGCAGAAAGGGCAAGGCAGCTAACCACTTTGATGATCAAATAAAAAAAGTACTCCTAGGGTGATCATGTAGCAAAGGAACATCACAGATCTAGACAGTAGGGGGATCCCTGTAAGGTTGCGAAGTGTTGGGTCCCTACTTTTCATATTTACCCTCCGATGCTATTGTCAATCCGATGTTAAAGAGTTATGATTCGTGGCTCGTAATGCCGCTAAAAGCACAGGGCAATCACAACATTTTCCTTAAACTCTCATGATATATGCAAGTTATCTCTTTTCCAGACAATAAGCTAACAATGATATCATGGTAGGCAACAGGCCTAGACCATAATCTTTTCTGACGAATGGGTGGGGTGCCCACTCGCTTTGGCATTTAGTTGTATGCAACCTCTTCCAAAGAGGGGCATCTGTAGATACCCCACCCAAGCTAGCGACTTGATAAAGTATGAATGATCCGTAGGAACTGAACCTAAACCCTACACCCTACCTAAAGTCATAACCATTTCCCAAACCCGATCCAAACCCTAGCAGAACCTAAGCCCTTCCATTACCCTAAACCCTAACTTAACTCGAGCCGTCACCTAAGCCAAAGCATGCCCAAACCTTTACCCACAATCAATCCATTTTTTGAGCCAATTTTGGGTCATAATCGAGCCAATTTCAAGCCATTTTTAGCCAAATATCCAAATTGGGCTTTGGGCCACTCTCAGGGCCCGAAAGAATCCCACTGGCAAAATTTCAGAAGCAACTGTGCAAGGGCGGTAATCCGATTACCACCCCACCTCGACAAATATGGCCCCGAACTCACAGTTGTTGCTCCCCTCAAAAGTCAACCATATTGATCTGTTGGACCCCAGAATCCCTACTATTTACCATATTACCAAGCCTTTTAGCATATAAAGAAGTACCATGTGGCATATCTCTTCTCTCTACCAATCCAAAACTGTCACATCATCATTTACCCTTCATAAACCTTTGAATTACATAAAAGCCATCCCAAGGGGCTATAAATACCTCACTCCTCTCTTCATTCCACGATAACAACAACAACAAAAAAACCAAGAGAGAGAGAAAGTGAGTGAGAGTGAGAGTGAGAGGGAGTGCTTGTGTTATGAAGCTCCCATTTTTTTAGCCCCCCATCTAGCCTCCTCCAGCTATCTCTTAGCCTCACAGTCCTACTTAGGCCAATCATTCCCAACCATGGTGCACCCAAACATCCAAGCCATTTCAAGTGCAAGTCAAAGATTATGCAATCATCGTTAGCATTCATATTTTATCAATCGCATCATTATTTTCCTTCTTAACCCCCTTGTTTCTCTAGGTTACCATTGAACATATGCTCTGTGACTTGCTGGAAATCCAGATCCTATCACATTAGAAACTCATGGTAGTCTAATCCTCGTACATAATATTCTAGCATCATTACCTCTTCTATTAACCTCATTTCTTCTCTGGACATTCTTTGGACGTATATTATGCGGCTTGCCAAAATTCCGGACCCTATCATATTATAAATCCAAGTCTGTCTAGTTTCATTTTATTACTTCATATCCTATCATTTTATCCCCTAAGATCAGCTTACCACACGAAATAGAGACCGTACATCCGTTGGGCAGAGAGGGTGCCTAACACCTTCCTTCTCTATAACTGAGGTCCCTTAGTCAAAATTTCAGGTCACAGATCAGGAGTCGACTTAAAGCAAAAGAGTCTCCGGATTCTCTGACTTTTACAGATTCTACATGTTTTAACCAACTGCGGGATTTTGAGCTAATTGGCTAGTGGCAACTCCAAGTCTACTGCACCATAAATCCAGATCAGGCCACATCACATAAAAAATAACCTCAAATCAGCGTGGGCACCGATTTCTAGTGTTCACACCAGGCTGACCTCCTTCAAAATGGACTCCACAGGCCCCTTTTCCTCCTTTGACAGGGACTCTCTCCTCCGTTGTCGGGAAGTCCTCTTTGGTCTTAGCGGGCCACTTCGTCGAGGACCATTCGAGGACTTGTGAAACCTGCGACGTTCGAGAAATCGACATCGCTCATCATTATCAGGGGTGATGGTGGGTTCGACAGAGGGCGTAGATTCTCTGCCCAGCCATCACTGCCTGGGGTCCCCTCCCATGAGCCTAAAGTTTTCAGCTTGGTTGTCGGCCCAAGAATGCCAAAAATGGAGAAGAAAAAGAAAGAAAATAAAAGGGAAGGGAGGGGAAGTTGAAAACGGAGCTCACCGAGGGGCGGTGCCTCCTGTGATGCTCGCCGGAGATGGAGTCGTCGAGATTCGTCTAATGCTAAGGAAGAAGAAACAGTTTAAGAAAGCAAGGAGGCAAATGACCCCACCCAATGATTAAGGTATCCCATTTTATAGGGGAGCCATGTGTATAAGCATTTATTGCTCCCAATCAATGTACAACCGAAAAGCGGCTCCTCGGCTCTCCCGTTTCAACATGCGACGTGCTCCCACTT
Source organism: Magnolia sinica (assembly GCF_029962835.1). NCBI lineage: Eukaryota > Viridiplantae > Streptophyta > Magnoliopsida > Magnoliales > Magnoliaceae > Magnolia > Magnolia sinica. The sequence continues at coordinate 35,367,485 of NC_080583.1, forward strand.
GTCACATGACTCCACGACCGAGATCAAGCCACACGTTAACACCTCATTCGCTCGGCAATGAAAAGGTGCCCTGATAGCCCATGTGACCTCGAGCCATGGCAAGCCACCTCGACAGCGTCGTACCATGATTACTGATACGTCTCAATACTTGGACCTACTGCCTTATTCAACATTAATGGTAAGACAACCCGACATTCTGAGCAATCATACTCTGACCTGACCAGGTCCAACTTACTCCTCAAGCCCGTTCTACGGACTTGGAAGTAGGGGGGCTTACTATTACGGGGAAAATGGACCAACCCACAAAAGAAAGGTGTAACTTCTCAGAAAAATCCATACAAGGACCCGAGTACCACCTCAGGCAGAAATCACCCAGGACCAATTCCTTTAGAAATTAGGTTAAAATTAGCAAGTGCTAAACAAGAGTACTTGTGAAATTAGCACTAATCACTTTAAATATGATTTGCAAGATCCAAAACATGCAGAATCATTGACGCTACATTATCGTGAAATCTAGAATCCATCTCAAAACCCAGTTGCTCTTGGGAGCATCTTGAAACTCCGTATCGGACCAGGACCGCACATCGAAAGTCCAATGACCGCAAAACTATATAGTTATGACCGCATTACTGGACTTGACAACTCCCTCAAAAATCAAGTCTTAATTGTGTCTAGAAATGTGCAACTTGAGCCCGAAACAAAGTGTGTGAGAAACGTGAAAATATTTAGAAATAAAATCTGAATTTAAGTAATCTGAGTCGTGTCGCTTGTAAGCCAAATATAATGATTTAGACCGTCAGAATCTGACCTAAATACACCCTCGGATCAGGAGAAATGTCCCACACATGTCGGTGTACTTGTGACCCTGATCGAGTGACTATGACTGTTGAACTGAAACGGGTCCGTCATGGTCGATCTGCAAACCTGATCGGAATGAAAACTCAGCCTGACCTAGATCCATGGTCAGGGAGCTTAAGTCCGACTGCACATGGAAAAGGGGCCACCAGAAGTGCTCCATTGGACCGGAACGGTCCATATTTGGATATAACCTAAGTATACCTTGGCCCTGGGGCCATTCCCATCAAACCTGGGCCTAAATAAGGACCTTAAACACTCTCTCCCATATTCCATACGAATTTAAGAAACCCTAGGAGAGAGAGAAGAGAAAAGATAAGGAAAAGAGAGAAAGTGAGAGTGAGAGTTGGAGATTCTTCTTGGGATTCGATCCCGCTACTCCACGCACTCAACCGCCATTTCTGTATCACTATATAGGCGATTCTGACTCTGTACTTGGGTAAGAAAACTTAACCCTAACTTGTCTTAGGGTTTTTGACTAACGTATTAGAGGAATTAGCTTTAAAACTGAGTTCGTTACGAGTCTATCGGCGAAAGGTGCGGACTATAAACGTATAGGTTATGGTTTTCAAGGCTTTCAATGTCGGTTAATGGTTTATTACTGATGTGGGTGCTATTTCACATGCCAAATGCGATATTTGTTTCACATTTTAAATATATATGAACTATATGGAGTCTAGTGTATTCCATGTATTTGTAGAACGGGTCGTATACATATGGAATTTGAACGTGTGTTTGCCATGATTAATTGTCATGTGTTTATGCTAGTTGTATGTGTAATAACTCCTTGGTGAAATGATTTGCCCTAAGGCGTGCTATCACCAACATACGTCATGTATGTTGGAATGTGCAGTCTAAGTGTTTGTAGAACTGTTTGAATGAACAAGTGTGTAATAAATTGTACTTTATATGGGCGTTGAGAAGAGATTCTCAACTACCTTAATGATGTGTAATAAATTGTTTCTGTGTCTGCTTTACTTAGGGACGGCATATGTGTGAATTCATGTTTAAGTTGAAATCCATCAAAGGCTCACATGCTTGTATGATTAGAATTGTTGATCCATTACTGTTTTAATTAACTTGTATGATTATCTGTTATAATTGAATGTGTTTGGGACTACTGAATAGTCCAGGCAATCGGTAACAGGCATTGAATAGGTGGCTGAGGTTATCTCATCACATAGGACGTGATCGATGAATCCAAGCCGTACTTGGGATGTCGGCAGTAGTTAGGCCACACGGAGTGCTTACGCACTTCATGTCGGTCAACTCAACGTGTGCTCATACTAGTCGAGCTCGTCAAGTAACCCGATTGACCCGATGTATGTTCACCATGTATGGACGCTACTGCTTGAATCTAAGGTACCAAACTCACCAGTGAAAATCCTTTTAAACCTTGGTACCTCGATCCGCTAAGACTCATGAGCCAGGCATGGTGGTATGGGACACCGTGGTCGAGCTGTCGGTGTATGCTGGGGTGACGAGCCTCCCCGTAGTGTCCAGTGAGAAACACAGTCTCGTGAGCTGAATACGGTGGTATGGGACACTGTATTCGAGCTGTCGGCCTACACTGATAAGGTGACGAGCCCTTTGTAGTGACCTCGAGCGTACCCTAAGACTGCGTAGAGGTAATGAGCCCTTACGTAGCAACAAGAGTACAGCTAGGCCTGCACTGATAAGGTGACGAGCCCTTTACAGTAACCTAGAACCATATCATCGTATGAGATTTACTAGGATTGACGACCCTAAAATGGATCACCGTTTGAGAATTGATATAAGGGAGGACCTTAGCTTCCCAATCCTGCTGTATGAGAAAGACTAATAAGAACTTGGTAATCACGTTCATGCACCGCACTACATGTTTCGTTTGGCGTTGGGCAGAGCACTAAGGAAGTGACTGACATGCGTGACCGTTAGATGAAGATTGCAGAGGGAGCGCAGGCGAGGGCATGCATCATTTATACATACCATTCTTGCATTAACCAGAGTACTTAGGAATGTTTGATTGTATTGCTTTATCATTACTGCTTGACTGAATTGATAACATATTAACCTTTACTTTATTGTTCCACTGATTTGATCACTCACTCCTACATTTTGGGACGATGTTGTACACACCAACCAGACCTTGTCTTAGTTGCAGATGGAGACCCAACTGATGAGGTAAAGGCGGACTTCACAAACGATGAGGATGCTTTCTCATATATGCAGTATTCAAGTGGATTCATATAGGCCGTTCTGATCGACGGGGCTTCAGGGCTATACTTGTAGTGGACTATTAAATTTTTGACATTTTATAATTTGAAACAATACATGTAATTATTGACCTGGCAATGCATACATACTTTGGGGACTTATACTGGTTTATAAAGTTATACATATTCGTTTCAGTCTTTCGCTTGCGTATTACAACTGTCCCTGGATTATATTTTACTGTTGGCTTAATCTTATTCATGTTTTATGCACTAATACAGACAACATTTAATCATCATTAAATATGTTGCATAAGTGATGCGTTGGAACTCGGGAGTTGGACTTCTACTCGACCCCCAATTTTCAGGGCATTACAAGTTGGTATCAAAGCATGATTTGGATTAAACCGGACCTGGGTTATGATCATACGACGTACACTGACACATTTAGACCTAGGTGGGTGCAAGAAAAGTGTAGAAACAAGCTTAGGTTGTCCAATTTCACCAATTGGCGAAATTTACCAAAAATGATCATTGAGATCGGGTCTGTACACATCCGTGATCATTTGAGGTGACCCCGAATCATCCCTAGACTATCAATCAACGAGTTTAGACCATGATTTACCGAATCCCAGTCTTCAACAATCAAGAAAATATGAGGTTACATCAGAAATTACACGAAATGACCCGAAACAACTCAAAACGGAGTTGGGGGCCAAACGGAACATTTTCAGGGGGACCCAGGATGGGTCTCACATGTTTTTGGAGTCCAAGGGGCAGGAGGACCTCACCCCACCAGTGAGGCATCGCCAGAATGTCCAACGACCGGCGAGGACCTCGCCGGTTCCGCGAGGCCTCACCGGCTAGTGGGCCTGGAAGGGCGGGCCAACACTCCTAAAGTGTTATGTGTCACATTGACGTTTGTTGGGTCAGATTTAAACCCTCCAAACACACCTCCTCTTCATAATCTACCCCTCCAAGCTTTCCTTTTACTTCAAAAACCTTTGCTTCTCTCTCAAATCTCCCCTTCATCCACCCATTTCATCATTTTTCTTCAACACCCACACACCTCCACCCTTTACATCTAAACCTACCTTCCATCTTCTTATTTTCCCATTTGTTGAGCTTATAAATCTTCTTTGTAGCTCAACATTCCAAAGCCTAACAACCCCTCTTCTACTTTCTTCATTCCTTCTCATTTTGAACACACAAATACCATTGTGTGCTTCAACAAGCTGTGGGAGCCAATTCAACCATCCCATTTTCCTAATTTCTTCCCTTTCCATGGCCTTATTCAAGCTTGTTATGACCATTTTCTCGATTTCCATGCCTCTTTCTCTCATGGGGAAGAAGAGGAATCCTATGGATGAGGCCGAGCCTAGCCGCCCTACCCGTTCAAGAAGGCCTAGAGGTGCCCTACTAGTGCTAATGTCGATCGGGAGATACGGACCAAGCGGGAGCTCGATCCCCAGGCTCCCCTTGAAAGGATCCTCTTGACGGATGTCTCATGGGAGATTTCAGGGTCGTAGGGTCCTCTTTGAAGCTCATGTGGATGAGAGGCTCTTTAGACAGTATCTGGTGATGGACCGCCTGGTTAAGGCCGGGTGGGGTCCTATGTTCGAGGGTGAGTACCACGTAAATTTGGGCATAGTCCAAGCCTTCTACGCCCACATACGAGAGCCTACGTTGGAGCCCTTGCAGTTCAAGATCCCAATAGGTAGAGATCGGGAGGCCACAATTGATGCTGGGTTGATAGCTCGACTTATGAAGATGCCACTTGGAGAAGTGCATGCAAGCGAGAAGAATTTGAGGAGCGTACGTGAAAGGGACCGCCGTACATGATTCCTTTGTGGACAACTGGCCCACTAGAATCCGAACAATAGCCTCCTAGTGACCAATATGACTAATGACTTTCGCCTGCTCCACCACATCTTCACGTACAACGTGTATCCTAAGTGGAGCAACCGCAGCGAGTGCACCCGTCTGATGGTAGATTTCCTTTACCAAGTAGGGCAGGGAGAGAAATTTTACATGCCTACGCACGTTCTACGACAGATAGTTCTCACCGCACGCTCCACTAGAGCATCTGATTCGCTCCCATTCAGCCAACTCATATGCAAGATTACACGTGAGTTTGGCTATAGACTTAGGGCGAAAGTGTCGGTGCCGACCCATTACGTCAACGAGACTACTCTCAATCAGATGGAAATCGGGCCATGACAGCGGCAAGCCCGACTCGATGAGAGTGAGGACGAGATGGCTAGTGAAGAGTACGAAAGCGAGGAGGAAAGCAGAGAAAAGATAGAAGAAGAACAGGAAGAAGAAGTGGAGGCTCAGGACACGGATGAGAGCTCCCCACCTATGGCAACGGAGCATAACCCTAATCGGGCTGCTCGGGAAGCCTGCTTAGCTCGACTTAAGGAGAGCCAGGCTGCCTTGCTATAGGAGATTATCGATGTCCGGGCCCTTGTGAAGCACAAGTTTAAGAAGATGACCCGCACCTTGAAAGCTATCCTATGTTGCCTGCAGGATAAGGGCGCCCCTCCGTCGTCAGACTCGGATGTCTAGTCATCCATGTCGTTGCCCAGTAGTTTGCTTTGTTGTTGTCTTAGAACGTCAGTGTTTCAATGTTTAAGAGCTTAGTAGTATCATAGGTAAATGGTGTGTTTGTGTTTGTTAGTTGTCTTAATGTTTACAGCTTTACTTGTAATGGCTCATATGCGTTACCTGTTATGATTCATGTAATTTCATATTTCATGTATTGTGACAATTTTGGTAAATGAAATGCATGAAGTTTCTTTAAACTGTGTGTAAATGCTGTGTGGTTGAGGTTTTGGGCATGCTGAATCTGACCTGGGTTGCACCCTATGTTGTATATAGGGAATGCCACTTAAGGCCACACGGAGTATGACACGGCTCACTCTTGGCTATTCGTTTGACGGGGCACCTCCCCTAAGCGATAGCCATAGGAAACCCAGTTCGGGCCCGTTTCCCTCTGATGTCATGCCGGATTCTCAGCTGGCCACTGGCCCCACCAATGGGCCTACACCTGTTGTGCCACCGGTTCTAGAGCAGAACCGTGCGTCCTTCTCGACGCCATCTGTACCTCAGTCAGCTCCCCCTACTAATAGGTTGGAGAGATGATGTTGTTGATGTAGTAGCAACAAGTACAGCAACAGCAGCAGCAGGCACAGCAGCAGCAACAGTTTTTGGCTACCATGGCGGGGATTTTTGCCCAGGACATGGGTGCGGCTTCGCCTGCTCCATTTACACCTGCTGCTGGGAATGCAGGTGCCAGCGGCCACTTTGAGCGATTTCAGCGCTTATGGCCCCCTACCTTTACGGGACTCACAGACCCGAGGAGGCCGAGTATTGGCTTGACCGCATCTCTAAGATGTTAAGGCCGCTGTACTGCACAGAGCCTGAGTAGGTGGAGTTGGTCACCTTCATGTTCGAGAAGGAGGCCAGCTTATGGTGGGATAGTGTCCTCCGTACTGTTGCGATTGGACACGTATGGACGTGGGCTGATTTTGAGACCCGCTTCCATAAGAAATACTATCCCATCACCTATCACCACGAGAAGGATAGTGAGTTCCTTCACCTCCGACAGGGAGGGATGATAGTGGCAGACTATGAGAACAGGTTTACAGAGTTGGGCAGGTACGCCCCATTGATTCTAGCAGATGAGCCGATGCGTATGTGGCATTTTTCTAAGGGCTTGCGACCAGATATTCGCTCGAAGATGTGCTGCGCTAGAATACCTAGCTATTCTAGCTAGTGAGCATGTCCATGAGGGCTGACCAGGACGGGGACAGGCAGTCTCGTATGCGAGCACCGATGGCTCCTAGGCCGCTACCAGATATTCAGAGCAGACCATTTCTCAGGAAAAGGCCGTTGTCAGATTCACCGCCGAGGCTGATGGCTTCACTTGCCCCTATGAGGTGACCTGACGTGTGGTGTGCCTACTGTAAGAGGCCAGGCCACACAGAGGTGAACTGCTTCACCAGGATGAGGGATAGCGGCTTCTCACTGCCCCAGAGGGTCAACCGCCTGCTTCCCCAAGTTATATCGACACCACCTCTACGCACGGCACCAACTCATCCATCATTTCGGCCACCTGTACCTCGATCTAGGCCACCTCAACGGCCTATGGTACCTCAGCCTAATCGTTTTCAGCAGGCTCGAGTGCACTCACTTATAGCTGAAGCATCAGAGCAGCACCCACACCACCCATGGTTTTTGATGTTACGGCACATATCCAAGGTACTCCAGTCTTTTTATTAGTGGACATCGGGTCCACTGTCTCTATCATATCGTGCACAACAGTCAAGCGGCTAGGGTTGGAAACTAGTCCTATAGATGGGGTGAGAATCCTTACCGCCACAGGAACTTTCTCGAATGCTACCAAGATCTGTAAGGGGTGTTCGATAGATGTAGGGAGTAGGACAATGCTCCTCGACTTGATTGTCGCCCCATTACATCATTATGATGTCATTCTTGGTATGGATTGGCTCACATAGATGAAGGCAGAGATCAACTGTGATTGTAGAGTGGTGACAGCTTACGGACCAGAGGGCACGACCTTTACATTCCCAGTACAGGTCAGTTGGCCCTATCGCATTATTGTTATGCTTCCATGCTAGAGAACGCTCATGGTCCAGCGCTTGAGGGCACTCCTGTGGTCTAAGAGTTCCCAAACGTGTTCAGGAAGATACCTGAACTACCCCCTCAGCGTAAAATTAAATTTACCATCGACCTAGTGCCTGGTACGACACTTGTATCTCTTCCAACCTATCGCATGGCTCCATGCGAGATGGAGGAGCTGAGGAAACAGATCGATGATCTGTTGGATGCAGGCTTTATACGACCGAGCGTGTCTCCATGGGGAGCGCCCGTGTTGTTTGTAAAGAAGAAGGATGGATCTCTATGATTATGTATTGATTATCGCAGATTGAACCAAGTAACGGTAAACAACAAGTATCATTTACCCAGGATAAATGATCTGTTTGATCAGTTGAAGGGGGCAAAGTATTTCTCGAAGATTGACTTGCAGTCGGGGTATCACCAGTTGCGCGTCAGGGATGAGGACGTGCAGAAGACGGCCTTCAGGACTAGTTTTGGATACTATGAGTTTTTCGTAATGTCATTCGGCCTTACGAACGCTTCGGCTGTGTTCATGGACTTGATGAACAGGGTATTTCGACCATTTCTATTTCGATTCGTCATTGTGTTTATTGATGACATACTGATATACTCTAAGAGTCGAGAAGAACATGAGGAACACCTGCGAGTAGTCTTGGATACTCTGAGGAAGAACTAGTTGTTTGCATAATACAAGAAATGCGACTTCTAGAAAGAAGAAGTCAAGTTCCTGGGACATGTGGTGTCCAAGGAAGGGATAGCTGTGGACCTCGCTAAGGTAGCTGCAGTTCAGGACTGGAAGTAGCCCGGTTCAGTTACTAAGGTGAGGAGTTTCCTTAGTCTGGCAGGTTACTATCAATGATTCATTCGAGATTTCTCGAAGATAGCTAGACCTTTGTCTTAGTTGACACGGAAGGATCTGAAGTTCGCCTGGAATAAAAAGGCAGAAGTAGCCTTTCAGGAGTTGAAAGACAAGCTGACGTCCGCCCCTGTGCTAGTATTGCTAGAGCAAGGGGTCAAGTATACGATATACACGGATGCGTCTCGCGTCGGATTGGGCGGTGTTTTAATGCAGAAGGACAGGGTTATTGCCTACCTGTCTCGACAATTGAGGAAACACGAGGAAAACTACCCTACGCACGACCTGGAGTTAGCTGTCGTCATCTTTGCCTTGAAGATCTAGAGGCATTACCTCTACGGAGAGGAGTTTGAGCTCTTTTGCGATCATAAGAGCCTCAGATACATATTCACCCAGCGGGACCTGAATATGAGGCAACGACGATAGATGGAAACCTTGAAGGACTTCAAGTTCGAGGTTTCTTAGCATCCAGGTAAGGCCAACCTTGTGGCAGACGCGTTGAGCCGCAAGAAGGCGTTGGCGTTTGCGGCTCCGTTAATGGTAGCAGAGTGGGACAAGGTAGAGTTCGTGAGAGACTTCGAGAAGAAACTCAAGGTGGAGGAGTCGTATGAGAGCATCGCACATATTCGAGTATAACCCCTCATTGATGACATGATTATCGCAGCTCAGGCAGACGATGAGCTGTTGGCAAAGATGAGGGAGCAGGTTAGTGCCGATGAGGACTCAGAATGAAAAGATGGCATGGATGGGGGCTTACGTTATCGTGGCTGCCTTGCGTCCCGAACATCCCTGACTTAAGGAAGGAAGTTCTTGAGGCCGCTCACGATTCAAGGATGGTTATGCATCCAGGCAGTACGAAGATGTATCGTGACATGAAGAGGTCGTACTGGTGGGACAACATGAAGGCCCACATAGCAGATTATGTGTCGCGTTGTCTCACGTGCCAGCAGGTCAAGGCAGAGCATCGCCGACCTCCTGGACTACTTCAGCCCATGCCCATAGCAGAATGGAAGTGGGACTTCATCTCTATGAATTTCATCTCAGGGCTACCGAAGACGAGGAAGGGACATGATTCCATTTGGGTGATCGTGGAACGATTGACGAAATCGGCTCATTTCCTCCCTATCAGAGTTTCGAACTCTGCAGACGAGTTGGTCAGGCTATACATCAAGGAGATCATACGTTTGCATGGGGTTCCTTTGGAGATCGTGTCAGACCGAGACACGCAATTTACATCTATCTTCTAGACTTACATCTAGGAAGTGATGGGTGTGAAGTTGAAGTTCAGTACCGTGTTCCACCCACATACTGACGGGCAGACGGAACGGGTGAATCAAATTCTAGAGGATATGCTGCGAGCCTGTGTGCTAGATTTCAAGGACAGTTGGGATGACTGTCTTCCTTATGTAGAGTTCGCTTACAACAACAGTTTTCAGGCGAGTATTGGCATGGCTCCCTATGAGGCCTTGTATGGGCGCCCGTGCAGAGCACCGCATTGCTGGGCAGAGGTTGGCGAGAAGAGCTTGATTGGCCTGGAGTTAGTTCAGGCGACTTCAGAGAAAGTCGACATTATCGACGCCGACTTCTGAAAGCGCAGTGCAGACAGAAGAGCTACGCCGATACGAGGCGGCAACCGCTAGAGTTCGAGGTCGAAGACCATGTATTCCTCAGAGTTTTCCATATGAAGGGAGTCCTTCGGTTTTGCAAGAAGGGGAAACTTACGCCTTGATTCATTGGCCCATTCTAGATACTTGATTGAGTGGGGGCGGTAGCATATCGCCTTGCATTCCCCATACCACTTGCGGGCGTGTATAACGTATTTCATGTATCTATGCTGAAGAAATACGTTCCCGATCCTTCCCACATTATCAAATGGGAGTAGGTACAGTTGAGCGAGGACGTTACTTATATACTGCAACCGACGTGGATTCTAGACAGTAAGGAGCATGTGCTGCGTAGCAAGGTTATTCCACTTGTGAAAGTGCTGTGGACGCATCACACAGAAGAAGAGGCTACTTGGGAGACAGAAGCCGAGGTTCGAAAGAACTACCCTCAGATTCTCGAGGAGTACAAAAAGGTACAAATTTTTAGGATGAAATTTTTCTTTAAGGGAGGTAAATTGTAACGTCTCGAAAAAATCCATACAAGGACTCGAGTACCACCTCAGGCAGAAATCACCCAAGACCAAATCCTTTAGAAATTAGGTTAATATTAGAAAATGCTAAACTAGAGTACTTGTGAAATTAACACTAATCACTTTAAATATGATCTACATGATCCAAAACGTGCAGAATCATTGACACTACATCACCGTGAAATCTAGAATCCATCTCAAAACCCAGTTACTCTCGGGAGCATCTTGAAACTCCGTATCGGACCTGGACCACACATTAAAAGTCTGATGACCGCGAAGCTATACAGTTATGACCGCATTACTGGACTTGACAACTTCCTCAGAAATCAAGTCTTAATTATGTCTAGAAATGTGCAACTTGAGCCCAGAATAAAGTGTGTGAGAAACGTGAAAATATTTAGAAATAAAATCTGAATTTAAGTAATCTGAGTCGTGTCACTTGCGGGCCAAATATAACGATTCAGACCATCAGAATCTAACCCAAATACACCCTCGGATCAGGAGAAATGTCCCATACATGTCGGTGTACTTGTGACCTTGACCGAGTGACCGTGACCGTTGAACTGAAACGGGTCCGCCACAGTCGATCTGCAAACCTGATCAGAACGAAAACTCAGCCTAATCTAGATCCATAGTCAGGGAGCTTCAGTCTGACTGCACATGGAAAAGGGGCCACCATAAGTGCTCCGTTGGACCGGAATGGTCCGTATTTGGATATAACCTAAGTATACCTTGGCCCTGGGGCCATTACCATCAAACCTGGGCCTATATAAGGACCTTAAATACTCTCTCCCATATTTCATAAGAATTTGAGAAACCCTAGGAGAGAGAGAAGAGAAAAGAGAAGGGAAAAGAGAGAAAGTGAGAGTGAGAGTTGGAGATTCTTCCTGGGATTCGATCCCGCTACTCCACACACTCAACCACCATTTCTGTATCGCTATACAGGCGATTCCGACTCCGTACTTAAGTAAGAAATCCTAACCCTAACTTGTCTTAGGATTTTCGACTAGCATATTAGATGAATTAGCTAACCTATTCCCTGTTATAGGTTATTATGGTGTCGTAGACAAGATTTAGTTTTAAAACTGAGTTCGTTACGAGTCTACCGGTGAAAGGTGCAGACTATAAACGTATAGGTTAGGGTTTTCAAGGCTTTCAATGTCGGTTAATGGTTTATTACTGATGTGGGTGCTATTTCACATGCCAAATGCGATGTTTGTTTCACGTTTTAGATATATATGAACTATATGGAGTCTAGTGTATTCCATGTATTTGTAGAACAGGTCGTATACGTATGGAATTTGAACGTGTGTTTGCCATGATTAATTGTCGTGTGTATATGCTAGTTGTATGTGTAACAACTCCTTGGCGAAAGGATTTGCCCTAAGACGTGTTATCACTAACATACGTCATGTATGTTGGAATGTGTAGTCTAAGTGTTTGTAGAAATGTCTAAATGAACAAGTGTGTAATAAATTGTACTTTATATGGGCGTTGAGAAGAGATTCTCAACTACCTTAACAATGTGTATGATTTCCTCCATGTAACTTATATTCTTTATCTGCTTTACTTAGGGACGACATATGTGTGAATTCATGTTTAAGTTGAAATCCATCAAATGCTCACATGCTTGTTTGATTGGAATTGTTGATCCATTACTATTCTGATTAACTTGTATGATTATCTATTATAATTGAATGTATTTGGGACTACGGAATAGTCCGGACAATCGGTAACAAGCATTGAATAGGTGGCTGAGGTTGTCTCGCCACATAGGACGTGATCGATAAATCCGAACCGTACTTAGGATGTGGGCAGTGGTTAGGCCACACGGAGTGCTTACACACTTCATGTCGGTCAACTCAATATGCGCTCGTACTAGTCGAGCTCATCAAGTAACCCAATTGACCCAATGTATGTTCATCATGTATGGACGCTACTGCTTGAATCTAAGGTACCAAACTCACCAGTGAAAATCCTTTTAAACCTTTGGTACCTCGATCCGCTAAGACTCATGAGTCGGGCATGGTGGTATAGGACACGGTGGTCGAGTTGTCGGCCTATGCTGGGGTGATGAGCTGTAACACCCCGTACTTTCCAGTACTCGGGTGTTATTGTGTAACCTAACTTGGTGTAAATACAAACCTATGTTAGACAAGCGATCACGTTCATTCTAGTATAAATCCAACCGTTGGAATAGTCCCAATCCATACATCGAGCCATCTATCCTATGCCCTAAGGTCTGGATCGACAGATCCATTGTTCACTTAACTCTAGGAACTCCCACAGATGTGCACCACTTCATTATTTCGATTAGGTCACTTGATTTCTAAACTCTCCGATGATTTTTACCTAAAGTAGGCCGAGAACCCAAGGGATCACCACGGATTATATCTTGTAATGATCTGACCATCAGATCTTCATAGATAGTAAAATAACCTATACATTTAGAAGTATGGCCCACTTACAAATTTAAATCTTTCTTATCAAGCCCTACGGTAAATAAAGGAGATGCAAACCATGATAAACACTTTAGAAAACAATAATAATGAGAATAATGAGAATAATAATAATAATAATAATAATGATAATAAGGATAATAATAAAGGGAAATAAATAAGGATATATATAGTTTGTACTAATGTAATAATAATACTAACATTAGCATTTATGTTAATATCTAGTTAGTAAATCATTACAAAAGACATACAAACGGTCCCTTAGACCTTTTCAACCATTGACGTTAAAATTCAAGATGATCCGACTAGCTGATCAGCAGGAATCCATAATTAAACCAAAGATCACCTGATATGGCCCATCCAGACTTTGGGTCAGCCTGATCAATGGCCCCGGGACCCCAAGATGGGGCTTCCAAGTATTTTGGACAGAGTGGATTTCCCGTAAACATCATGGTGGACCCCACTTAATGGGTCGTGTGTGCACCAAGGCTGTGCACCCGCTGTACACGGAGCCAATGGGCTCGGTCAGACCCGTCTGACCCGTGTTTCACCGAAAAGGGAAGTTTTCCCTCTCTTTCTGTTTGAAAACAGCGGACGGATAGGCATCCCCTATTTTGGATCACGGCCCACCATATGATCGTTCCATGAATGATCAAAACCGTCCATCGTGTGCATCCCTCATCCCTGACAAAACTCTAGGTGGTTCCACCTGATGGTGTGCACCCACATGCACACAGGAACCGGCGCAAATCGTCCCTACAAACACAAATTTGCTAAAAATGGAAATCCCATTCCGCTGCTGCCACGAGGGCGATCCGTGTAACGTCCCAAATTTGCATCTCCACCGTTCAAGACAAGGAAATCTCAGCCATCCATTTGCTTAGGGCGTTCCTTGCAAAACCAGGGATTGTTTTGGTTCCCACCCACTGTTTTGGAGTCGGTTTCAGCCAGAGGAGATCCTGGCCACTTGCTATTGATCCGACGGTTTAGGAGGGATCAGGGCAAGCATATAAGGCGTGCGAATCGAGGGACCGTAGCTCACCCTCCATTTTCGCAGCCACAACCATGAAACCAGCCATTTCCCTTCCACCTCCGAACCCATCGAGAAAAACTCATCTGAGCTTCATTCTCTCTATTCTCCAAGCTTCCTGGGGCCCATTAGATCAATCCACAACTGGTAGAATGAAGAAAGAAGCCTTCATTGGAGATCCGCCATTAATGGCGTTCATCTTCTCCACCGCTCAAAACCGGGTCAGCGCAGTACGGGATGTCATTTTTTCGGCTTTCACCATCTGGTGATGGCGAAGGGAGAAAGAAAGAAAGGAGAAAGGAAGATGAAGGTGCGTGGTGGGTTGCTGCACCAGGCAGCTGCACCACAACTCGATCCGAGCCAAGTGCGGTCCGAGCCAGGCTGGGTTTGTCTGCTGTTGCTGGACGTTCCAGCAGCAAGGAATTAGGAAGAGGATGTAAGGAGAAGGAGATAGAGATAGAGAAAAGGAAGAAGAAGAGAGAAGCGAAAATAGGAGAGGAAGAAGGGAGAGAGTGCGGCTGCTGTGCAGCCCGACCCGACCCAAACCGAGCCGCGACCCGAGTCGCACTGCTGGCCGAGTTCTCGTCAACACTGACGAGTGAAGGGGAGAGAAAGGGAGACAGGAAGAAGAATGAGATATGGAGTAGAGTAAGAAAGGAGAAAGAAGGTGATGGTGAGGTGCGGCTGACGGCACCATATCCAACTGACCGAGTTGCTGGGCCTTGTTTAGGCTGTTGACGAGTTGCATCTGAGTCAACTCGATCCAGGCCCCTGCTGGATGAGTTTGAGGAAAGGAGAAGGAAATAGAAGAAGAAAGGGGAGTGAATGAAGGAGAGAAAGAGAGAGCCAACTCGACTCACCTGAACTCGGTTGGAACTCGGTGGAGCTTGCTGTGCGAGTTGGGCAGATCTGGTGTAGTCCAGATTCTTGCCGGAGTTCTCTAGCAGAAAAGAAGGAAAGAAAGAAAAGAAAGGAAGGAAAAGAAGAAAGAAAGAATGAAGGAGAGAGAGAGTGTGTGTGTACATGGTCGTTGCGTTGAGTCGAGTCAACTCGACTCGAACCGAGTCAACTAGGTGAGTCCATCTGTTTCCCCAATCCAGATTTGTTTCAATGCATCATTATCATTGCTAACAATGTCATTATTAGTGTTGGTTATATTACCAACGATTAACCGCTAGTAAGATATTTAGGATAAAACTAGTTATGATAAACAAATTTCAATTATTAAATCATAGTGTTTCATTTATCATTCTTAAACCTTTGTCAATGATAGTGGATTGCATTAAATGATGTCATCATAATGATTATTAACAAATACTAATTATAATATTAACATTGATAAATATTTCATAATTGTTAGATTAACTCTAAAATTAATAATACACCAAGAAGGGTTCAAACCCTAAGAAACCTAGCCTAGAACTAAACTCTAGGATAAAATCCTAAAGCTAAGTAATCTAAACTCTAGGTCAATACCCTGGATATCGATAGTGTGTTGGGTTTGAGCTAATTATAGAACTTCATAACTCATGGTAGATCACAGTGTCTAGTATCATGGCTAGATTCACTATTATTGACTGTTAGCATCAGAAAGTACTTATAATTTTTCTTATGGAATTAGTATAATTAATAGCATTAATCCCTATTATATCACCAATAGTAAATATTCTATTTTTTTTATTACTCATATTACTTAGGAGATTATTAGTCATTATAAGGATGATGGATAATATCGGTGTATTTAAATACGAGCTTGTGAACCATCATTATTAATGTGCCAACTAATATAGATTATAACACCAACATTAATAATTATCTTGTAATTCTTAAGATTAAATTATACGGAATGCATCGTCTAGGGTTCAAATCCTAGAATCTAAGTTTAGCATTAAAACCTAGGATGAAGGCCCTAATTCTATACTAAAACACTAAGAGGTAACCCTAGGCTATCATCTTAAATCCTAGGTAAAGTGTAGGACTTGGATCTAATTGTACAAGTTCCTGGTTTATGATAGGGATTGGTTCTAAGGAAACATGCATTCTCTAGCAACACTGGTAGGCAGTTCAAAGTATAAGGTGATGATTCTTCCCCTTGAGCTTTCCATCTTCTCATTGGCTTAAGTTATAGTTTTCATTAAAAATTATAATTGATATCTCTCTCTTATAATCACATTTGTTAGCTGGTAGAAATTGAATTGCTATATTACCTGCTTAATGTTCATCCTGTATATTTGTTCATGCTTGTGGATTATTTGTGTATTGCTTATGGACTTTAAACTGGTACATTAGTGGGAAACCCCCACTTATAAATGTACACCCATGCTTGGGATGTAAACCGACTGGTTGTGATTAAAATGGACCTTCGACTTAGTGGTTATTGAGTAGTGGTCTAAATGGATCATTGATGTGGGCCTACCATCCAGGGTTATTGTGTCCAAATGGTTTTCAAGGATGGTCTTTTATCGCATGGTTTTGACACTCGCCCTATGAGGCCTATTTTTATAATTGTCCTATGTGGCTTGTTTGATATCGCCCTATGTGGCTTTGTTCTGATATTTTCCCTATATGGGTTCGAGGTTTTATACTATGTAACCATGCGATGGTAAGCCCCATATACTGTAATATGATTGGCCACTAGTCGACGGGTTTCCATTAAACATCCTAAGATGGTAGCCTCATGAGCCGGGGATGGTGGTAATGGGACACTATGCCCGAGCTGTCGGCCTACGCTGGGCCATGTGCTCCCCGTAGTGACCTTTGAGCTTATCTAAATTGGCTGGTTGTGAATGGACTAATAATGACTTGGCTAATCATGCATGGCATACTACGACGGCTTGGATCATTATGCCCATGCGATTACGCTGCGAGTTGCGCTAATGACCAGCCGATCGATTTATGATGATGACTTGGATCACTCATGCCCATACGATTACGCTGCGTGTTGCGCTGATGACCACTCACATCTTTGGGTGACGACCCCATTGCCTGTCTGGATGTTTTTCCTGGGGCTCCGACCGTCCGGATGATTTACCCGGGTCGATGATTGCATTCATGCATCCATGCACCTAATAAGATTGCATTACTCTGTTTTGGTTGTCTGGATGTTTTATACTATTTCTTACCTAATGCGGTAGTGTGTAATCTTGAGAGGAATTCACACTGAGTTGGCCACTCATCCATCAAATATACAACCGTACAGGTAATACAGGTGGCTTTAGTGAAATGTATGTTCAGGCTTGATGAGGAGCAGGGTACGATCGCCAGGGATGCATGGTTGTATTTACCTGGAGGAGCTGCGTGGTCTTGCGGCTTATATTTATATGCTTTCTATTATTTCTCATGTATTAGATCATGTAATTCTTGTATTTGTTAATTTTGGAGACATTGGTTTGTATAAGTCATTATGGGCAGCTTCTTGTAAATTTGAATGATAATGAAAGTTTCCTTTATGTCGATTTGTCCACACTACGCTCATTTGCTTACTCTGATGAAGGAAAAAAAAATGTACACTCGAATTTGACCATCCTTTAAAGTTAACACTCGGGTTTTTGGGACACGGGTCATATACTCGGGTCCTGAAAACCGGGGCGTTACATGAGCCTCCCCTTAGTGTCCAGTGAGCAACACAGTCTCGTGAGCCGAATATGGTGGTATGGGACACTTTATTCGAGCTGTCGACCTACACTGATAAGGTGACGAGCCCTTTGTAGTGACCTCGAGCGTACCCTAAGACTGCGTAGAGGTGATGAGCCCTTACGTAGCAACAAGAGTACAACTAGGCCTGCACTGATAAGGTGACAAGCCCTTTGCAGCAACCTAGAACCATATCATCATATGAGATTTACTAGGATTGATGACCCTAGAATGGATCACCATTTAGGAATTGATATAAGGGAGGTACCTTAGCTTTCCAATCCTGCTGTATGAAAAGGACTAATAAGAACTTGGTAATTACGTTCGTGCACCACACTGCATGTACCGTTTAGCGTTGGGCAGAGCACTGAGGAAGTGACTGACATGCGCAACCGTTAGATGAAGATCACAGAGGGAGTGCAGGCGAGGGCATACATCATATTTATACATATCATTCTTGCATTAACCAGAGTACTTAGGAATATTTGATTTTATTTCTTTATCATTACTGCTTGACTAAATTGATGACATGTTAACCTTTGCTTTATTATTCCACTGCGTTGATCACTCACTCCCACATTTCGGGACGGTGTTGTACACACCAACCAGACCCTGTCTTAGTTGCAGATGGAGACCCGACTGATGAGGCAAAGGCGGACTTCGTAGACGATGAGGATGCTTTCTCATATATGCAGTATTCAAGTGGATTCATATAGGCCGTTCTGATCGACGGGGCTTCAGGGCTATACTTGTAGTGGACTATTATATTTTTAACATTTTATAATTTGAAACAATACATGTAATTATTGACCTGGCAATACATACATACTTTGGGGACTTATACTGGTTTATAAAGTTATACATATTCGTTTCAGTCTTTCGCATGCGTATTACAACTGTCCCTGGATTATATTTTACTGTTAGCTTAATCTTATTCATGTTTTATGCACTAATACAGACAACATTTAATCATCATTAAATATGTTGCATAAGTGATGCGTTGGAACTCGGGAGTTGGACTTCTACTCGACCCCTGATTTTCAGAGCGTTACAAAAGGTCAGGTCAAAAGCCCAAGTATCCAACTCAACAAAAGGTTCCAAAGCCCAAGGGATGAGATCGAGTTCGATGGAAAAAGTACTACAAACCTCGAGGAAGCCCAGTCACCCGACTAAGCGTGTAGGTCGGTTCGACCTAGGTCGGCACTTGAGGTCCCACTCAAGGTTGGCATGGCCCAGATCCTTTACTTCTCGCTGGATTGGTAGACCGGTGCAAAAGTAATGGGAAGAAGCTATCAGGACTTATGAAGAAGTTAAAGGCTATAGAAATTGGACATCACAAGGACCTTCTTCATAAATGGAAGGCCATCACTTTATTTGACATACGTGGATGAGCTCCCTTGTGTCCCTAGACAATACTCGACACGTCTCCAGTACGAGGCCATTTCCTTGGTCCAACCTCAAGGGAAGGTCGATCCAATTAAGCTGGGTCTCTGACTAACATCTCTACGTCAGTTCCGGATGACCTGACCTTATCTAAGGAAGATAGGTCTGAAATCTTCTCTGGAGATCACGGGATTCGTCCATGACACAATCGTGATCCCAAGATCCTCTCCGAGGATCTCGAAGGATCCCCCTACTCAATAGGGAAATCTGTTCCATACTATCACCTCTCCTCAACTATAAATAGAAAGGCCTCCCATGTTGAAAGGTACACACTATGTGAGACCCGTATCCTAGCCTATACCATTCTGTAGGCTTTCGTGGTCCTCCCGGTCGAATTCTGGTGAACCACGACACGTAGATAGCAGTTGTGCGTGATCCTAAGTTGTATCCCATATTCCAGAGTCAGCTCGACCCTAGACTTGTACCCTAGCGACCGCGCCATCGTCGCGGTTCTGATGCCACGTCTCGCACTCCAAGGCGATACCCAGTCCAGGAGATGTGGGCCCGTGTTCAGTTCAAGAAAACACCGCGCATTTTGCAAACCCAAGAGAATCTCTAATCAAATCAATCTCATCAATCATGTCAAATGTCAAGTACAACCATCCCATCCCCAAGTACAACCACCCTCCCCAAAGTCAACCCTCTCTCTTACAACTAAGTACACACATCACTCACCCATCTCTCTCTCTCTTACAACCTCTCTCTCTCATCTCTCTCCCTCTCCTTTCTCCAAGTAACCCTACGTCCAAAGCTTCCATGAGAAAAGCTAGTGTGGCCCACCTTCCTACCTCCCATCTCCACCATCCAAAGATCATCTCAACCGTTGAAAATGCATCCCTTGGAGCTCTAGAATGCATCGGAGGAAGGAGAAGTCCAAGATCTAACGGTGGGTGTTTATATCATTTGATTTTTTTATGATTTGAGGGCCCACATGTTGTGGGACCCATCTTGATCTATGCATCGTATCATGGAGGAGCTCATAGTGGCGGAGCTCCTCCCACCTTATCCGATCTCTCTCTCTCTTTTTCTCTATCTCTCTCTCTCTCTCTTGTGATGCATGTGGCCCACTTGATCCACGCCGTGCCACCACACGGGACCCACCGGACTTTTCTGACTGTTCATAGGATGTGGGGCCTGCTATGATAAATACACGGCCCACCATCCAAGCCATGGACGGTGGCACCATGCCATGATGTGTGTGTTTGACCATGCTGCTCACCCACTTTCCGTCCGTGTGGGGCCCACCCCACACGTGATGCACGTGTAGAGGTGGGGCCCACTAGACATATGTATTGTATATCCACGCTGTCCACACGTGGACAGTGGGTCCTAATAGCATGTGACTGCTGGATGGTTGCCAGCATGTCCGATGGGCCTCCATCATGAGATATGTATCATATCTACACTGTCCATCTATCTCTCCAAATCGTTTTATGGCCTGGGTGAGAAGATCCAGACCTTAGGTGGACCACATAGTAGGAAATAGTGGAGATAATGATGTCCACAGTTGAAGCCCTTGTAGGCACCACCCTGATGCATGTGTTTTACTCCAGACCATCCATCCATTGGACGTGGACCTCACCATGACAGCGTGTGGGGCCCACCTTACATGTGTATGCATTACATCTAGACCGTCCATCTAGGTTGACCAGACCACGGGCCCACCTGATCCTGACCGTCCAGGGTCAGGCATCCAGCAGCAACTGCTACTGACCATTTAAAGGAAAATAATTATAAGCTTGATTCTCAGCTGAGGTGGGCCACACGTGTGGACCCACCTCTTATGTATGTGTTCTATACAGCCATCCATCCAAGATGTGGCCCACCCCACACGTGTGGGTGGGGTCCACATTGATGTATTTATTAGATCTACACCGTCCAGCAGATCTGGACGGTGGCCACACCATGATGTATTTATTTTATATCTATATCGTCCATCTATCCTGGACGGTGGGACCTTCCTGTTATGAGAGTGCCTCATCCCTGCTGTGTGGGACCCACCATTGATGTATTTATTCTATATCCATGCTGTCTATCAGGTGGACCACTATAAAAAATCAGTGGGGGATTGAACGGCTACTCTTGAAACCCTTTTTGGGTGCACAGAAGCTTTGGATTAAAATGATATTTGCTTTTCCTCTTAATCCTAGTCTTTGTGATCTTATGATTAGGTTGGACGGAAAATAAAGTGGTGGGCCCCACGAATTTGAACGGTGAAAATCATTATCTCCAATGTTATTGTGATATATATTAGGCCCATGAGATGGGGCCCATTGTGATGTATTTGAAGCCCATGTGATGCGGCCCATAGTGGCGTGTATTAAGCCCGTGTAAGTGGCCCATAGTGATATGTGTTAGGCCCATGTGAGCAGCCCATAGTGAAGTGTATTAGGCCCATGTGAGCGGCCCATAGTGATGTTCATTAGGCCCATGTGATGCGGCCCATAGTGATGTGTATTAGGCCCGTGTGAGTGGCCCATAGTGATGCATATTAAGCCCATGTGATGCGGCCCATAGTGATGTGTATTAGGCCCATGTGATGCAGCATATAGTGATGTGTATTAGGCTCTTGCGTGAGGCTATAGGCCCACTATATGTTTGGCTCTATATGGGCCACTCCTTCAGAGCAATGTTGGTTAAATGTCCACATTGATGGGCAATGATGGTTAAATGTCCTCATTGTGACCTTCCCTTAGGCCCTTTGATAGGCCGATTATCTATCCCAATTATCGATACCGATTATGAGTATGTGACAGCATAGCATCATGATACATGCCCATACGCATCATCTGCATGTTTATTATGAGATATGGTTGGCCATTGCAGGTTGTTCTTGGGACCCCTGATAGGCGGAGTTGTCCCACATGAGCGCATGGTATGCGCAAGATTGATGCATGATTGGACTGTGTGACTCATGCATCTCGCATTGTGTGATTATGATTACCATATGCCCTAGCGACATTAAGGTCGTAACCTCTACAGGCATATCGTAGATGGCCAGATGGGACATCAAAAATCTGTTCTACATGAGGTGCTATAGATATCCTTGGGTGAAAGTCCCAGAACCCTCTTAGTTCCAGAGCTTACTCCAACATCTAGACCGAGTGGATGCATGAGCACATAAGGGTCGTATACTGTTAGGCCACGTCTCCTACTGTATTGTGGTCGATTGGAAGAGGGTGAGACCTTACCTACCCGAGAGGAGGGGGCAAAGCTAAGCTGAGTTTGACCAGCTCAAGGAATGGGTTCGCTATCGATGAGCCAAGCCCGATATTGGAAGGCGAATAGTGAGGTCTCTTCCACTCACCTTATTGCGCACGATGAGACGACAATCTAGTTTGAAGTGTACTAGTCCCCAGTGATTTTCTAGAGAGGAACCATACCAATATGTCGACTTATTGAGTAGGAGTTGCATACTCATTCATTCATTCATTCAATATCCACTTAAGCTGGTGGTGCGCAACTAATTGTTGTCTACCTTCATAATGGCAAGGATTTCGGTTGGGGCGTGCGACTAACCTGAGATCACGAGTCTACTACATTGAATCTGGCTATCCAAATTTAGGTATGGGATTGGTTTGGATAGAAGTCCCTTGTGATGGACCACATAGCCTGCGA
This sequence comes from Magnolia sinica, assembly GCF_029962835.1. Lineage (NCBI taxonomy): Eukaryota > Viridiplantae > Streptophyta > Magnoliopsida > Magnoliales > Magnoliaceae > Magnolia > Magnolia sinica. The sequence goes on from NC_080583.1 coordinate 35,390,349, forward strand.
AACTACGTATTATCATCTTCACTTCACTCCAGCTTAGTTATTTCATTCGCACTGCATATTGCATTGCATCCACAACATTTAGCATTTTGGGTTGACATGTTTTTGCATTGATATGGCCGTTAGCATTCATGCCTTGCTTCGCATAGCCTTGGTACGACTGATGGCACTCATGGACTTACCAATATATTTCCGCTTACTCTGATATCGTATTATTCATGATCTTGTTAGTATATTTCTACTTATTCCGATATTGTATGATTTATGGCATGGTATTACATACTTGGCACTTACCTTGTGCACACACTTTCACCACCCTCTAAGCTTTCTATAAGCTTATGCACGATAGATGCGTGCAGGTGGCATTAGGTAACAGTAGTGTTGAGCTTAGAGCGTGCAACGGTCTTCTGGAGCTTTGATTTTTGATATATGTATTTCCCTTTCAGCATTGTATTCAAATGTTTATATTAGTGGATATGTGATGATGGTGTTACTTTTTTGTTTTAGGTAAACTTGTAGTTATGCTTCTTACGAGATAAATGTATGTTGAAAAATCCTCCTTGTAGGATCCCAGGATCAAAATCTGGCGTATGTGCGCTGGGAGCCGAGAATGGGGTACTGCGGAGGCTGTCAGCACCAGATTCGACACACTATCTTTAGCCCTAAACCCTCGATATTCAACTAGACCCAAATCCTGTTCCTGACTTAGGCATCAGAGGGTCCCCTGATCTAGCCAAGGTCTTCCTTGTCCATTCCTTGTACAGGAAAACAAGTCCAGAAGGAGGCTAATCAGATTTCTACATTAACAATTTTCTATTTTAGGATGTATTACAAATAAGGAAACAATATTAAGTCAATGACAACACGAGGTAGATAGTTCTTAGATGGCCTTTGTCACGCCCCAAACTCGGAAACCGGGCTCACAAAATTCCCGATTGCCGATTCCGGTGCCGACAGCCTCCTTAGTACCCCATTCTCGGCTCTCAGTGCCCATACACCAGTTTCCGATCATGGGATCCTACAAGGAGGATTTTTCAACATACATTTATCTCGTAAGAAGCATAACCACAAGTATACCCAAATCACAAAGGCAACATCATCATCACATATCCACTAATATAAACAGTTGAATACAATACGGAAAGGGAAATACATATATCAAAAATCAAAGCTCCAGAAGATAGATGCACGCTCCAAGCTCAATGCTGCTGCGACTTAACGCTACCTGCATACATCTATCGTGCATAAGCTTATAGAAAGCTTAGAGTGTAACGCCCCGAAAATTGGGGGTCCAGCAAAGCTCAACTCCCGAGTTCCAACGCATCACTTATGCAACATAGATAATGATGTTTAGATGTTGTTCATATTAGTGCATTAAACATGAGTGGGATTACACTAAAATAACATATCATACTCCAGAGTTAATGTAATTAAGCAAGCAGAAGACTGAGATAAATATATAAAGTATGTAAGTGTTTATCAATCCCCAGAGTATGAGTATATTACCAGGTTAAATAAATACATGTATGGTTCCAAAATTTACAAAATATCAAGTGTAAAGGTTCAACTAATCCATAGTCCCATAATCCCGACAACGCAACTCTAGATCTACATAGACCCGCCTAAGAGTTGCATGTAAGAGAACTCTTCCTCGTCAGAGAAATCCGTCTCCGTCGCATAAGGCACATCACAACCTGCATCTAAATCAGAGTCTGGTTGGTGTTTTAAAACACCATCCCAGAGTGAGAGTAATTGATCAACTCAGTGGTACTATAAGGCAAAAGTTAACATGTTATCAATTCAGTCAAGCAATAATGATAAAGCAATGCAACAATCATATCCTAAGTACTTTTGTTAATGCAGGAATGTTATGTTGTAATGATGCATTCCCTCACCTGCACTCCCTTAGTGACTTCATCTCACGGTCACACATGGCAAACTCCCTAAACATGCACTTCCTCGCCAAAGCACATGTAATGCAGTGCATGGTCGTGTTAGCCAATACTTAATTAGGCTTATTCATACAACAGATTTAGAAAGCTAAGGTACCTCCCTTTATATCACTTACCCAAACAATGATTCATCTAGGGTCGTCAATCCTAGTCAATCACATACGATAGGCAAGTTTTAGGGCATCACCCCTGATGAAAAGTAGTGGATAGGTAAGTTCATGAGTTTACACTTGAGGTCACTACGGAGAGGCTCGTCACCTCAGCGTAGGCCTAGTTTATACTCCAGGTCACTACGGGAGGCTCGTCACCTGAATGTAGGCCGATAGCTCGAATATGGTGTCTCATACACCACCATATTCGGCTCACGAGTTTGGGTTGCTCACTAGTCACTACGGGGATCGTCACCCTAGTGTAGGCCAATAGCTCGACCACGGTGTCCCATACACCACCATGCCCGGCTCATGAGTCTTAGCGGATCTTGGTACCATGGTTAAACGGGCTTTACATTAGTAAGTGGTACCTTAGACTCAAGCAGTCGCGTCCATACATGGAAAATACACAATAGGCCAATTAGGTTATTTGACAAGTGCGATTGGTATGAGCGCACATTGACTTAATCGACATGGAATGCATTAGCACTCCACGTGGCCTAACCACTGTCAACAATCAGCGTACGACTTGGATTCATCGAACGTATCTAATGTGGCGAAACTAGTCCGGTCACTCCATCGGGAACCGCTACCGATTGCCTGAACTACGTAGTAGTCCCAATCATACTCAAATGCAATAAGTAGACACATGTGATAATCATAACAGCATATAACAAACGATTTAAACATAATTTTCATTTGAGCAATTTATCACATACATTGAACGTGTTACTATACATATGCATTTCATCCATAAATCACATAGCAGCAATTTACATTATATGAAGGAAACTACAAATATGGATAAGGTAGTTGAGACTCCCATCTCAACACTCTTGTTGGAAGAGATTTATCAAATAATTTCTCATTCAAATATTTTATCAAACACTTAGACTACATAATACTATATACATAAACTAAATTAGTTATAGCATATATTATGGCAAATCCTTTCACAAAGGGGTTGTCATACACACAACAAACATGTATTCTAGGTTAATAGTCATGGCAAATATAAATCATAATTTCACTTTCATTCAAACATTTCAACAAACACATGGAATGCATTATATATTGACATAGTTCACACACATGTATAGTTTATCGAATACATCATAACTAAGATCATATGGCAGCAATCAAGTCAGACATAAATCATTGCTAACATTGAAAGCCTTGAAAACCATAACCTAAACGTTTATAGTCTGCACCTTTCATCGGTACACTACGTTCCCGTCTACCGTACAACGGCTACCTAAATCATGAAACAGGTTAGCTATTCCGTTGATTCCTCTATTTGGATTCCTAAAGAAAGAATAGGGTTAGGATTTCTTACCCAAATCGTCGTTGGAAAGATTCACGTAGCTAGGTGTAGAGGCAATCTAGTGCGAGTAGTCGCAAGAGAGAAACACCGCCTCGATCTCCCAAACTCTCTCTTCTCCTCACTCTTTTCTCTTCTTTTCTCTCTTCTCTCTCCTAGGGTTTGGAGAAAATTCGTATGGAATGGGAATGGGGTGGTTTAAGGTCCTTAAATAGGCCCAGAACTGGTTCAAATGACCCCTGGGCCATGGTATACTTAGGTTATAGCCAAAGGGTGTCTGTTTCGGACAAACGAGACTCATCTGGAGGTCCATTATCTGTCTATGTCACAGAGTAAGTTCTCTAACAACGGATCTAGTCTATATTATGATTTTGATCTGGTTGGATTAGCGGATCGATCGTGGAGGACCTGTATCAGTTCAATGGTCATCGTCACTCGATCAGGGCCACAAGTATATTGACATGTGCAGGGAAATTTCCCTAATCCATGGGTAAAGTTTGGTCAGAAACTGACAGTCTGAAGTCTTCAATTTTTCCTGTACGCGAATGGTCCAATTCACTTAAGTTCTGGTTCATTTTTGAAAGATATTCGCGTTTCTCATGCACTTTGCTCAGGGCTCAAGTTGTGCGTTCCTAGATACTATTTGGGCTTGATTCCCGCGATGGCTGTCAAACTCAGTAAGGCAGTCATAACCCTATAGTTTCACGGTCATCGGACTTTTGACGCGTGGTCCAGGTCCGATACAGAATTTCAATGCGCTCCCAAGAGCAACTGGGTTTTGAGATTACTCCTAGGTTTTTAGGTAATGTTGAGTTAGGGATTTTAATAGTTTTGGGTCTTGCAGTTCGTATAGATAGTGAGTCAAGCTAATTCTACTGATTATTTAGTTTAGTACTTAATTAATTTTCGTCTACGTTTCTACAGGATTCGGTCCTTAGTGATTTCTGCCTGAGGTGGTACTCGGGTCTTTGTACGGATTTTTTCGAGACGTTACATAGAGGGTGGTGTAAGTGTGTGCGATGCACGTGCCAAGCATATAGATATCAGAGTAAATGAAAATACTGGCAATCCATAAATTGTACAATATAAGAGTAATGTGGAAACATGCTGGTAAGTCCATAAATATCAACAACCTTATCTAGACTATGCGATGCAAAAACATAATAAGCCAATATCATGCACTGAGGAAGCAATGTAGATCAGCTATGCAATGAGAAGACATAGTAAACCAAATATCAAATACCGAGTCCACGAATACCGTCAGGGTCATCTAGGCCATAGAAATATAGAAACATAGCAACCCAAAATGCCATATGTCGCGGATGCAATATGCGGTGCGAATGTAATGACCAAGCTAGAGTGTGAAGTCAGGATGATAGTACGTAGTATCGCAATCTATAGGGTCCATCACAAGGGACTTTTATCCAAACCAGTCCCATACCTAAATTTGGATAGCCAGACCTAATGTGATAAACTCCTGATCTCAGGTTAGTCGCGCGCCCTAACCGAAATCCTAGTTATTACGAAGGTACACGTAACCAATAGTTGCGCACGACCAGCCTGAGTGGATAGTGAATGAATGAATTAATGAGTATACAACTCCTACTCAATAAGTTCACATATCAGTACTGTACATCTCTGGGATCATCACCGTGATCTAGTACACTCTACATGCAATCGTCGTTCAATGGACGCGCAACCATGCAAGTGGAAGAGACCTCACTATCTGCCTAGCCAGTAGTCAGCCTGTAAGACCCGTATCCTAACCCGTACTGTCCCATACGCTTTCGCGGTCCTCCTGTTCAAATTTCAGCCACCCGCAATGCGTAGATAGCATTTACGCTCAATCCTGAGTTTATCCTATATTTTGGAGTTGGCTTGACTCGAGACTTGTATCCTTGCGACTGCGCCATCACCGCAGTTCGAATGCTGCATCTCGCACACTGAGGCGATACCCAAGCCAGGAGATGTAGGCCCGCGTTCAGTTTGAGGAAACGTTGCGCATTTGCTATCCCAAGAAAATGTCTCATCAATCACATCAATCAAGTACCATATCACATCATGTCAAGTACAACACCATCCCCAAAGTCAACTCTCTCTCTTACAACCCATCCCTTACATGTCAAGTACACATCACCCATCACTCACTCACCCATCCCTCTCTCTCTTTACATCCCATCCTCTCTCTCTCTCTCTCATTTTCTCCATTTTCATGCAAACCCCAAGCAACCCAACGTCCAAGCAAGAGAGCTCCATGAGAGGAGCTTTAGTGTGGCCCACTTCCTACCCTCTCATCTCCCATCTCAACCCTCCATTTTTCATCATCTTCCATCAAGATTGAAACCAAGGAGTTCGGCGTTCCATCGGACCAAGAAAGAGGCCAATAGGTGGGTGATCCACCGTTGATTTTCTATTAGAAGGCCCACTTGTGATGGGACCCATTTTTTATGTATGTATTGAAATCATGGAGGACCCATAGTGGTAGGGTCCCTCCATCACCATCCAATCTTCCTTTTTTCTTTCTCTCTCTCTCTCTCTGTGATGGATTGTGGCCCACCTTGATGCATGATATTATCCATGCCATCCATCATCCGGACTGTGGAAATCCCACCCTGATGTATGATTCATATTGTCCAGTGATTAGGCCTGGACAGAGGTAAAAACAAGTATCATCTTGATCCAACACGTGTGGCCCACTGGATGTGGGACCACCATGATGTAAGTGTTTCATCCACCATCTAATCCTTGGACGGTGGAAAGCCACCTGTACGTTACTCCTGTCTAGGCCGCCCGTCCAGGGCCTAGACACTGGGCTGCTTGATAATAATAATAAATATTATTATAGTACACATTATATATTATATACATATATATCTGGTGGGACCCACCTGCTTTGAAACCAGATTGGTTGGTGTATGTGTACAACAACTGTATAGCTGTTGTATTGACGTCATCAAGAGAGGTGGGACCCATCTTGATGTATGTATTCAATCCCCACACTGTCCATCTGGACGGTGCAGGTGTGGGGTGCGCCGTGATGTATGGGTTTAATTCCCACTGTCCGTCCATTTGAGGATGTGGGGCCACACCAAATCCACATGCTGGTAGCACGTGGCCCACCATATTTTAAGTGTTTTAATCTACACCACCCACCCACGTGGCCTACCATGGTGTATGTATTTTACATCCACGTCGTTCATCTGTTCCATCCAACCGTCCATCAAAACATTTTGCTGGGTGGGGCCTTCCTTGATGTATGTGTTGTAAATCCAGCCATCCATCTGATTTCTGGGCGTGTGGGGCCCACCTTAATATCATATGTTACATCCGCACCATCCAATCCATGGACAGTGGATACGGATTGGCTGGGATACCTCACGCAGCGATAAGCTGCTGTAGTTGACATCTGCCAGTTTTGTGGGTCCCATGCATGATGCATGCTCTAGCCTACACTAGCCAAATCATGACCCCACCTGTTGGGCACGTGTGGTGTATCCACACCATTCCAAACCAAGGCAAATGCAACCCTCTGGTGGGCCATGTGTGTGGAAAGCCACCTTTATATATATATATATATATTCTATATGTGCACCGTCCATCTAGATGATACAGTGCTGTGGAATGCACCATGATGTATGTATTTTACTTGTGCACCATCCATCTGGACGGTGCCTTTGAGGCCCATCTCGAGGTATATGTTGTATATTTACACCAGGGCATGGGGCCGTATGATGTAAGTGTTTCGTTCTTGCTGGCCATCAACGATGGAGTCTACCATGATATATGCATTGTATATACTAGTTGTCCATCTGGTAGAGGCCCATGTGATACAGCCCATTGATGTGGCCCACTTGATGTATATGAGGCCCATTGGTGTAGCCCATTGATGCGACCCACTTGATGTATTGAGGCACATGGGTTGTGGCCCATTGTGATGTATTTTTCGGCCCATGGAACGTGGCCCATTGTGATGTATTTTTCGGTCCATGAGACGTGGCCCATTGTGATATATTTCCAGCCCATTTGAGTGAGGCCCGATGTGATGTGTATTGGCCCATTGTTGCGGCCCATTGTGATGTATTTCCGGCCCATTGTTGCGGCCCATTATAATGTATTTTCGGCCCATATGTCGTGGCCCACTGTGACGTATTTCCTACCCGATATGATGTATATGTGGTCCTTGTGATGCGACCCACTTGTTATATATAAGGCCCATGTAATACGGCCCATGTGATGTGTATTAGGCCCGTTGTGAAGTATCCGTGGCCTATGGGCAAGGTCCATTGTGATGTATTCGAGGCCCATGGGTTGAGGCCCATTGAGATGTATTTGGGGCCCATGGGTTGTGTAAGTGCTATAGTTTATATCCCTGTTTGTTGTCAAATTTGTAGTGCCAAAATCACTATTATACTCTGTTATATATAACTTGCATAAGTGAAGCTCTCTCAAGGATCAACATACATGAACAAGCTAAGCTCACATCAAGCAAAGCTCTCACGTACAAGACTCAAGATCTTGAATGAAAGAACTGATCACAAGACAAGACTCTTGAATGCAAGAACTGCTCACAAGACTCAAGCTGAAAAGAAAAAGAAAGTACAAGGCAAGACTCAAGCTGAACTCAAGACTCAAGCTGAAACTCAAGCCACTTTCATGATTGAGCTACTTCAAGGTTTAATCTACATCAAGACTTCAAGGCTCATTCTTCATGGTCTCTTGTTTCAATGTCCATACTTCATGATTGAGGTTTGTTTGACAATAGGATGACCTTAGAAGTAGGTCATTTCGGATACATAAACCGAATGTTATTTTACATGTGATTGGTCTGTTCTTCGACCAGTCTTAGGTCTGCTTCGACTAGTCCTAGACTTACTTCGACCGATCTAAGAAATTCCTCGACGATCGTAAGTTTGTTACAAATTCCGGATAAAATCTTTTAGCCTTCGACTAGCACGGAATCTGTCGAGTCGTAGGAACAGTGTTTCTGCATCTTCGACCCGTCGTAGAATCTACGACTCAAAGTCCAACGAACCTTTGCAGGACCTACGACTCGTCGAAGGTGACCTACGACCGGTCGTAGGAGCTACGACCAATCGTAGAACGGTCAAAGCAAATCCCGCCGGATTTTTCAAATATCTCATTAGAGCTTCGACTAGTCGGAGAGCACTCTAGACCAGTCGACGACCTGATCGTCTCACCTCTCAATAGAGCTCGAATCTTAGAAGAAAGCATCGATTTAATTATAGGATTCAAGCCAATCTTCGTCGAACTTCAGAGCGATAATTTTGTGCTCCATCTAAGCTAAGTGTGCTTATTTAATATCTTCTTTCCTTAGCTTTATTTTAATTGATTTTGTTTCGTATATTCCAATCTGATTTGAAAAGAGGAATTGTTATTCCCTTTCTTTGGAATCAAAATCAATTAAGGCAAGCCCTATTTGGTTTAATTTAAAATCTATTAGAACTAGAACCATTGTAATCGAGTACTGGACATTGAACTTGGACATTCAATCATCTACTTTGATTTGGTTCTACCGGGCTGCTACGAAGAAGATATTCAGGTATTTTACATATTGTAAATTCCTTTCTATTATTTTGGTTTCTTTCAAGATTTGCCGAAAAAATCTTGTTATTTTGGTTATCTGAGGAAAGCCAGGAAAACTCATAAGTGGGGTTTTTTTAATTGTGTAAGCCTACATATAAAGATACAATTGTAAGGGTTTTGGGTGAACTGGGAAAACCTATTCGTTAGTGAACGCTAATATCCCCTGTGTGAGGATATTAGGAGTGGAGTAGCTTTTTGTGTGGCTGTTGGATAACAGTTAGTGAACACACAGGCGAACCACTATAAATCCTTTGAGTTGTGGTTGATTGATTTATTCTTTTAATTGTTTTTATTCTTTTTGTGAGATGTATGTATGGTGGTGAATGTTGTAATTATTTCAAGCTTTGTGAGAATGTTGTAATAGCTTAGAATTTACTTTCTGCTATTCCTTTATAAGCTTGTTTTTCAATTTCATTTTGAAAGTTGTTCCAGCAAGGTTGCCCTGCCATTTTTATGGTGTATGGCTGTCCCTAGAACAATACATCTTTAATTACAAGTTATTTCAATTCAGTTCATATTTGTTTTTGTATTCCTCTTCGATTTGAGACTTGATACAAAGACCTTTCTAGAAATAAGGTTGTCCTACCATAAAATCTGTTTTGGTGTAAGGTTGTCCTTAGAATAACCTTTGTATCAACCTCTCAAGATCTGAATTTTGAGGTTATTTTTCTTTCCTGCATTATTATTTAATTTGGCTATCATTTTCTTTATTATTCCGTTGTTATAAGTTTTTATTTGGCATTGTCCTATTCACCCCCCCTCTAGGACATATAGCTTGGCCTTTTCAGGTTGAGGCCCATTGAGATATATTTAAGGCCCAGGTATGAGGCCCACTTGATTGTATTAGGCTCATGTGTAGGGCCCACCTACTGTGTATTTGCAGCCCATGGGTTGTGGCCCATTGTGATGTATTCGAGACGCATGGGCGAGGTCCGTTGTGATGTATTCGAGGCTCATGGGCAAGGCCTAATGTGATGTATTTATGGCCCATGTGTCGAGGCCCACTATGATGCATTTTCAGCCCGTGTGTACTGCCCATTATGATGTATTTCTGGCCCATGGATGAGGCCCATTGTGATGTATTTTCGGCACATGTATACGGCTCATTGCGATGTGTATGGTGATGTATACAAGCGGCTCATTGTGATGTAATTTTGGCCCTTGTGTGAGGCCATGGGCCCACCATATGGTCGGCTCTATGTGGGCCACTCCTTGGAAGCAATGTTGGTTGAATGTCCACATTGACGGGCGATGATGTTTAAATGTCCACATTATGACCTTCCCTTAGGCACTTTGTTAGGCTGATTACTGATTCCGATTGTCGAAGCCAATTTCGATCATCAAGGCCGATTCCGATTGTCCAGGCCGATTCCGATTATCGAGGCTGATTCCGATTGTCGAGGCCAATTGTATAGGTCGATTATCGATGCCGATTATCGATACCGATTATGAGTATGTGAAAGCACAGCATCATGGTACCTACACCTTGGAGCCTACCTTGTATATATATTAAGCCCTATAGGGAAGTCCAGTTTATTGTAGGATAGAGAGGTTAAGGAAGCCACTTATTGTACTTAGACTCAGCTTTGTCCTCGGTGGGGGATATTACGACGCTCCATTATTATGATCACATGTGGGTGGGTGCACGTGGGCAGACACTGAGTGCGCGGGGCATGAGGACCTGAGCGACCTACCAGTGATTGGCAGGTGTAACACCCCATAATTTCTACACTCGGGTGTACTATAAAGATCTAAATAATTTTATACATGTGTGAGAACACATGTAATTTGAACCACACACCTCCATCCAACTACCCTCAATCTAACCATCTTGACCATTAGATTTAGGCTATGACAACCACAACGTACCTGCAAGGTACTTCGAGCTAGCCCTTGACCTTTCAACCGAAGAGTACATCAACCTGATGTCCCAACCAGCAATCGTCATCCATAGATTGGATCATCCCTCCATTGAATTCAAGTAAGACTAACACGTCATCTAGGATCTCTATCTTCTCGATAAGTGGAATAAATCATCCATCGTTAAACAACAAACCCTTGATCATCAAACCCGCCGCTTATCAAGCCACAATAACTAAGATTTATGATCCACACTCAATCATCACCTGAACACTTTAAGTAAACCAGATTATCAGCTACGAATTCTAACTCAGATCAAACTAGAAAACTCTAATGTCGATGACCAAGCCATCCAGTTATTGGATCACTTAACATACCGTTTAAAACCCCTAATTTTGTACTCAAAGTACCCCTGAATTAATGCAATCATCATGGAACTGCTGGCGTGTATCATCAAATCCATCTATGGTTAGGCTCACATCACTCAATATGGAAATCCAACATTGACTATTATAATCAAGTCATTCGATCACTAAATCCATTGCTAATTATCCTTTAAACAAATCCCGAAAACCTTGTACTCTAGTGGGAATCAGACTTGGAACATATCGACCTTTGAAAAACACTCAAAACACTTGATATGACCCACCTGAGCTTTGAATATGCCTGATAGTTGATCAAATGCTCTAATTGAGCCTTCCAAAACAAATGAACGGTGTGGATTTGCTCTGATCACCACCTGGACCCCACTTTTAAACCTCCCGGATACACGAATAGTGTGCTCCCACAATACATGAGACCTCGCCCCTAGTCAAACCAAAGCCAACCCGTTAGAAACCAAAAAAATAAGATTTTTACCCATTTTCCCGCTGCACCCGCGTTTGAAGCCAGACGTCCGTCCGTTTAAATGTGGGCTCACCATCTGAGATTGGATCAATGATCTGAACCATCCATCGGGTCCGCACGAAAATTCTAACCAGAACCCGACTCTTCACACCCATTACAATAATCACGTGTCACTACACCAAAATCATCATTCAGGAACGGTTTAAAACTGTTCCTAAATGCTTCGGGAGCGGTTTTAAACCGTTCCTAAATGAGGCGTCGCAGAAAAACAAGAACGGTTCGGAACCGTTTTGGGTACCATTTCAATTGTTAGAAACGGAATTTTAGGAACGGTTTTAAACCGTTCTGATGTCAAAGGTCACATTTAGGCACAATTTTAGAAACAGTTTTGAATGCTTATTAATGTTGCCAACTATCAGATTTTATGACGGAATTTTAAGAACAATTTTAAACCCCTTCGTTCATTGTATGAGAGAGAGAGTGGGGTATGTAATCTACTTGTATTATATGCTAGATAATTACACAAATAGAAGAAAAAGACAATAGAATGATTCACACACATTATAATCTTTTCCTTCTTTTCTAGTATACATTTCAATTTCAATTCCAATTTCCAATTTCAACACAACATTTTATTTCCAAGCTTCTATAATCCAACAATTCCTTGCTCTTTTCTAGAATGATCACTGCCTTCAGATATAACATCCGCTACAAATCCTCCTCTTCAATGTCTTCTCATCCATCCCCCACAAATCAGTCCACTCAAATGTGGCATGTCCCATCGTTGTTGTCTTGCAACCTGTTGTAGTACAAAAAGGATTAAATTTACAATGAAATAAAACAAATTCCCAAACCTACCAAATACACTAAGTCGATAAATCCACATGAGAATGCCCCATGTGAAACTAATGGAACTGCATACATGATTAAGGGTGTGTTTGGATGCACTATTGAACTGAACTGCAATTATCAGTCTAACAAAATCAAAAGGAACCAATTGTGATTTCCTTCCATCATATTCACATCAAGGGTATGGACTCCAAATCCAAGTTGGGCTACCATCATGTTGGACCCGAAAGGAACACCAGGGGCTACTTTGACATTATGAATACCAGCAAACATCATTAAAATTTGTGGATGCACAATTCAACTCACTTGTACATTCTAACACAACGAAAACACCCTTTACAGCAGTACGGCAGCCTATAGAACAATCTTCTCGAACGAAATGTTTAGATTTCATAATGCTGTTGAAGAAAGGATGCTTGTTCTATTGAATTCTTTCCAGTGACCCACCATGTATAAGCCATGGCCCAAAAACTAGGCATATTTGCTCAACAGTGGGCCATGTGTTGATCAATTCTTTTAAACTGCCAATTTTCTCCATACATCCAATCAACAGGCTCTCTAATTGAGCATATGATCCCAGATTCACATCTTTCAACTTTCTTTTTTCAAATCCAGACCATCAATGCTTTCATCAAAACAACTTTCTTAATCAAGAAAGAGAAATTCAAACAAACAATGCTCTAGACAAGATCACAACTGATCGAATAGAATCCAAATAAGACCAAAAACGGCAAGTCCAGATTGCATCAACACTCATTTCCAAAAATAAATAAATAATAAAGGAAAAAAATAGATTCTTGAAGCATAAAGACTAACAAGAGAACCGATGTAAGAACCAAACATCAGAAAACCTTGAAAATCCATCCATTTGAATAAAGCAGAAATACAGAAAATTGAAAGAAAAATCTGTCGACGATGGAAAGAAGGGGATTTCGGGAGAAAATTGTAGAAATCCTTGAAACCTAAAAAAAAAAAAAAAATCTTTTAAAAAAAGGGAATAGGGCGAACCGGCAACAAGAAGAAAAGGGTTTGAGATTCAAGACGACGAAGAAAAAAAAACCATTGAACAGATTCAAAAAAATAAAGCTATTCAGATGGTGAATCTGACCTGCGTGAGAAGGCACCTCCAAGCCATCTCTCTCTACACAGAAGAGGAAGCGGAGAATGGGAATAAGGAGAGGGTAGAATTCGTTAAAAAGATAGTGAGAAATTCCAGCATGCAGATGGTTCCTTGGCAGCCAAACTTTTAACCAGCACAGCTCCTTGTAAAACATTGATGAAAAGCTACTTATAAACATAATTATGACATCCAAAATCCTTTTTAAAAAAATCGAAAGTAGAATTGGCTACTTATAACATTCATCTCTTTATACAGAAGAGGACGCAAATGATTCGAGCAACTTCTTGCAGAAGTAAAAATTCCTAGAGTCAATAGCAATAAGGTTGGCTCTCACTTCCATCAATGAAATCTATTAATGATTTAAAAGAAGTAGAATTGAAAGTGAAGTTGCAAGTAAAAAGCATAATTCATATACACACCTGTCGTTGTAGATAATTTAGCTCGACGACATCATTGTCAACAATACCCAAGCAGCCTGAGAAGAGAAAATACATAATCAGTCTAAACAAATGCAGCATAAAGCAAAATACTATAGTTACTGAAACAACAATAAAGAGAAAATACCAAAATACTATAGTTACTGTAAGTGATGAAAGTTAATTCATGGATAAGCAAAAGCATTAATCAATCTAAACAAATGCAGCATAAAGCCAAAGATCCTGACATTGAAATCAAGACATGATTATCATGCTATTGAATGTTCAGCAGAAAAAGTTCTTGAATTTACATTAGAAGAATGGTCTGATGCCTTCACCTAAAAATAGCAAAAGTTAACTAAGAAATTGAATGGGCTGTGCAATCACATTGTTGCAAAGAACAACAAAATTAATCTAGAACTCTTAAAGAAAAATAATAATAATAATAATAATAATAACCACCAATAGCTTACATTTAGAATACATATCTTGCCTACCACCCTGCATCTTGGGCCAGCACGTTCAAAATAAATCCCAGCTGATGAATGGCCTTTTTGCCTTTTTGGAACAACAGTAGAATTAGGAAAGGAAAATTAAGACATACTCAGTTCAATGAAGTCCGTCAAGCAGATGAAGAGCTCCACAATGTGATGGCCTTTTATGTACCTAACTAACAAGCTGTTTGGCATTGTAAAATTTTGAGTATGAACAAGAAAGTAAATGGAGCGATACACAACCAAACAGTAAAATACAATGGCAGATCAATTCCCTGAACATAAGCATAGCACATAAAACCCATTTGATTAATTGTAATAAGCATAACAGTTAATATCTCAGACTTGATATGTTCAGCCTATTGGGCCCCACATTGAATGTTAACTTTAACATACAAAGCTGTGTTGGATATAGGCTCTATACAAATATATGGATCAGTCCAACCAGACTTTGGATATAGGCTCTATATTCTCAACCGCAATCCATTGGGTTTTATATTCTCAGCTGCAATCCATTTATGCCTTTCAAGTAATTTATCTACCTTCAGGGAGCAATCTTTCCTCTAAGAACGCATGCTCTTGAATGTCTACATCAGCAAGTCGGGGAGTAATACCACTGTCTTGCTGCTGCCTTGAAACTATGAAAGCAGCTTCAATTCCCACCAAAAATAAAAGAAAAAGAAAAAGCAAAAAAAGAAAAAAAAAAACTTGAAAAATAAAAGCTAGATCTTTGAAAATTAATTCCTGCCAAAAGAATGGAGTTTATGGAATCTGGTGAAACCTTCTTGTTTTTAAGCAACTTTGTCATTGATGACATGAACATCCCCTGCCAAGTTGAAATGTCTTCAGAAGCTTAATGAAAATATCTTGAGCTTTTTTATTTGGAAAGAGAACTGATTTTTTATTTTTATTTTTCAGGCTGCATTTTTGAAACACTGATTGCCACAAAGACACAAATCCCTTAAATTACTTATAGGTTTTATTGGTCCATTTGCTATAATTTCCAGATTAAAATTAATTGTATTTCCAAAAAAAAATTATAATCTATCTAAAAATATCTAAATAAGAGATTCATAAGTCTGTTTGTTAAAAACCTGGCAGTAGAGCTACCATATCTAGTGCAGCACAGGATCATTCACACTTATTTCGTAACATTGGTGCAGAAATACCTGAATATTGTCACTTCGAGGATGCTTACGACCTCCCTTCTCTGGAACGTTGACGACCTGGATAAAGTTGGATCAAATTTCAAAAAAGCGAGCCAAGAAAGTGAAGTGGAAATATATTCTGGATCAACATTTTCCTTGCTATTGAAAGATTAACAGCATCAATGCCACGGAAACAAGTTGGCAGTGTCGTTAACTATAAAATAACACTCTAAATATAGAGAAGCAAACCATGCATTTACAATAAAATAAAATAAAAAGGAAGAGTGAAGCCTTCTTAGATGCTACAATTCACCTGCTGACATGGGTCTTGTACAGAGACATTCATCACTGGCACAAAACAAGTCTCTCTGTTTGATACATTTACACAAATGAAAATTGGTGTGAACTTCAAAGATCAAAGATACATTTCCTATCCAACCGAGCCTGCGAAGGCATAGCTCTATATCCATTTGATGTTTGCATAAAAATTTCACAGAATCTAAAGATTCTAACCATTCTATGTCTCCAGCAAATAAACAGAAAAGAAATACAGCAATTGTCTACATTAAGCCAAAATGCATAGCTATATATCCATTTGATGGGGATCACACACACACACACACACACACACACACACACACACATATTTTGGCTGACCCTTCAACTGAAGGGTAGCTTGTCCTTTCAATTCATTGATGAGAGTAGCCCTTTCCCACTTCTCTTCTTCTGTGTGTAGCCCACACATGAGCATGGTATGAGGGGGCCGTGCAACAAAGACACTGTGAGCCCCACTATGATGACTGCATCACATCCAGTTTATGTTACAGTCTCAGCCCAAAAAATAAGGCAGATCTAAAGCTCGAGTGGGCCACAACATAGGAGAAAGTGGGCATTGTTGCACACTATTGAAACCCAACTCTCTTTCTTTCTGCATGTAGCTGCACCCTAAAAAATTAAAATAAATAAATAAATAACTAATCATAGTATAGAAGAACAATGATGACGAACTCTGCTTTTGTTCACAACATCTAATAAGCATATACCAGCTGAAACTGAAATGAAATACTAATTGTTGGCATTATATTTCATAGACAGCCCAAATAAGTAGACATGTATGTGAAAATGTACATGTACATGCCAGCTAAAACTGAAAGAAAAGACTAATTGCTCACATTATATTTCAAAGACTGCTGCCTAATAGCCTAGTGGAAGAAAAAGCATCACTTTGGATGAAAGGTGTTACTTTGCAGAGATGGTGCATGAGAGTCATCTTGCTGTTATGGGCATGTGTGTCAGTGAGTTTAAGGGTTGGCAATTATCATTAGTTTGGTTTCTAGGAAGCTTTGTCAAAGAAATGTACTTACCAAAGATCACATGAATCATAAGCAATTAACGTGTCAAGAGTTAAACCTTCCTCAATTTTCACCAGTCCACTTCTTAACTTGCAACCATCACCATCCAAATAGATAACTGCCTACAAGTTAATAGTTATATAAAAATCAGTGGTAGACAATGATTTTCCATTCTGGATACCTCCACCAAATATCACAGAACTTCAACTGCTAAAAAAAATTACATTCTTTGTATTAACTCCAAGTTAGAACAAGAACAAATGTAATGTTAATCTGTTGTATGACTATTCTATACCTACATTCTTTGGTCATATATTGGCTCTTATAGTTTTTTTTTTTTTTTTTTTAAAAAAAAAAAAAGAAGAGAGAGAAGAAGAAAAGCAACAATATTCTAAAGTTGAATAGAACTACTTCCAAGTTTGCACCCAAGATTGAAGGGTAGTTTGAATTTTGTCCTAGTGTGTTACCTTGTTAACATAATGGATAAACTTGTCCATTTGTTTGAACCAAGATTCAGCATATTGGTACTGAAAATCATCACCCATTGTCCACATGATGTGATTTGTATGTGTCACATTTGCCTGTTCATCAAATCCAAATAAAATGCAGGGCTGCATTGTACTCTTATCAGAAACCACTAAGACACTTCATATGAAGAGTACACAAAATTCTTACTTGAGTCCTAGCAGCATCAATGAAATCATTTATGCATTGTTCAACATTGTCATCATATAGACGAGGATCATCCTACAATTGTTCCATGATAGCAATGAGGAGATACAGTTATAACAAAATCCAGATGAGTACATGAGAACTGTCATAAGAAGTAGGTACCTGTATAGGTGAAGATTCATCATTGACTTCAAAATGGAAACCATTTCGAGGACTATAATGAACAATAAAGGCACTTGTGAAAATCTGGTGGTTGGACAACATGATATGTCAGCAAACTATAGAAATTTAAAATAATAAATAAATAACAGAACAAGAACTTGAAGTTTCATACCTGAGAAGAAGAACAAAAAGTCTTTGAAACCATTTTTCAGTTTCCCCAACAATGCATGGGTCCAGATTTCCATAAAAAGATTATAAAGATTGTAAAACAGAGCAAATTCATATGTATTATTCTGAACTCCAAAATTGGGCACATATGTATTGTACTGGCAAGGAGCTATTTCACATCCATGTGACAAACCATTGTAATACTTCAAAGAACCAAGTTCAGGCTTGAATCCTACTTTAAGTTCTTGAATGCCATTGACGACAGATTAAGACCACATATAGTGAAGAGTAGAAACAAGAAACTATATGTAGAAAACTGCTTTGTGCTTTGTACAATTTACCAATAAGATAAATATGCTTAGCTGCAAATAGTAATCAATCAGTTCAATCAAGTAAAAGATAACCCCTCAATCTATTTCACAAAAGCAGCTCTGTTTCAAGTTGAAAATGTCATATATGAGCCATCATTTTTAATTAAGCATGACGTTGAGAATTCTTCAGAAAAGACAACAGAAAAAATAATAATAAAGAGATGGAGCTCAGCTTCAGTTGGATTTTGCCAAAGAGATCTCATCATAGTACACACAATTCTTTGGTAGTGATGCAGCCTACATTAAAGAACATCAAATTTATATTAG